>NW_027601267.1:644355-707355 GCF_053455715.1 Rhinoraja longicauda | reverse complement strand
CAGGCTTTACTATCACTCCTCTTCTTCCTTTCACATCTGGCCTTTGTCACTTATTCCACCCCTCTGTAAAATCAACACCACCCCCCCTTCACTTGTTCCCACCTGACATGGCTTTGTCCCACCTCCATCTCTTCCAACGTTCATGTCTGTAGAAAGGTCCCGACCCAAAACGTCATCTGTCCATTCCCTCCACAGATACTGACTGACCTTTTGAGTTCCTCCAGTACTTTATGTTTTGATCAATACCCCAGCGTCCAGTTTCTCATGTGGCCAGTAATATTATATTGATTCAACCTCCCACACACAAGGGGGCCAAGTCCACACTTATCACTGAGGAGCACATCCTGGAACTGGCTCCTGGAGCGGAACCACCTGCTGATGTATGCACAAAGTCGCCAACACCTCCTGCCACCATGTCCAGGTATCCCTCTGGATGGGACAGGAGGGGAGAAGAAGGGTAGAAACCGACTCAGCCTTACTTTTCCCCAACTTCAGACTGCATCGCTGCGGCACCGGCTGCACCAGTCTGAGAGAGCCAACTGTAAACGGGGGAGTAACAGATGCACAGATCAGGAGCCGGAGCCAAGACTTCCCCTCTGCTTTGAGGTGGAGCAGGGACCGCCCGCCTGGGCGAGACTGTCAGTGTCATCCACCGTGCAGTGGATATTCTCTAGTGTTTTAGTTTCAAGATTAAGTGCGGAAACAGGCCCTTCGGCCCACTGAGTCCACACTGACCAGTGATCCCTGCACATTAACACTATCCTACGCACACTAGGGACAATTTACACTTATACCAAGCCAATTAACTACAAGCCTGTACATCTTTGAAGTGTGGGTGGAAACCGAAGATTTCTGAGAAAACCCACGCAGTCACGGGGAGAATGTACAAACTCCATACAGACAGCACCGTAGTCGGGATGTAAATATAGTTTGCTCTGGGGAAATCCTCACCGATGCAAGCTGTGGGAC
Organism: Rhinoraja longicauda; assembly: GCF_053455715.1. Lineage (NCBI taxonomy): Eukaryota > Metazoa > Chordata > Chondrichthyes > Rajiformes > Arhynchobatidae > Rhinoraja > Rhinoraja longicauda. Next base: position 706,386 of record NW_027601267.1, on the reverse strand, counting down.
TCTGTCCAATCCACCCAATATTCCCCATTGCTGGCTGCACCATCACAGAACCACATGTTCAGGATATCTGGATATTCACCTTTCTGCATTTCCTCCACGTCAATTACAAACCGTATCCAAATGCCAACAAGCTTTCAGCAGCAGCACTTTGGGGTATTTCCTTCCATAACTTGGGATCACTAAGATTTACTACGATGGAAATGGTCCTGGGTCATGCATGGGGATCAATGCAGTTTATCACGAGGGATACTGGCCACAGCTATACTCCACATCTGCAGGGCCACAGGTATACTCCACATCTGCAGGGCCAGTGCAGGGCCACAGGTATACTCCACATCTGCAGGGCCACAGGTATACTCCACGCAAAGATAATTGCACTAACTGCTCTCCTGTGCGTGGAGCCAAGGTCAACAAAAGCTGCAGGGGGGCAGGATTAAACGCACATAAACACGATCAGGGACAAATCAGAGTTTTAAAATTCACATTGTAGCTCAATAAACTAATAATTTATTTTGCCAGAAGCATGTAAACTGTTTGAAGGATCTGTGAATTATACACATACCAAGTAATGTAGGTTGCTGCTGTCTCGGAGAGCTGTGAAGCACAATATTAAATTAGGCTGCTCCTGTACGCTGCGGTATGTTACACTATGCACATTGTTACAGGATAGGTGGCAACACTCGGCAGCAGCCCGGCCCACAGGCAAGGCCAGGCTGCAAAAGGTGCTTTTGCAACATTCAAAAAAGAAACACACTAAAGTAACCAGGTCTGTACAAAAGAACTCATGGAACCCAGAGACCTTCGATGCTCACGCCCATCTCTCCCACCATGAAATACCGCTGCCAGTCCTGCTCTCAACAACTGTGCTCATTTGAGTAAAGCACTGAAATCTGGTCAACGATGGCTTAAAAATAAATTCAAGTCAAAAACCTTTCCAGTTAGTGCTCTCCATAAAAACGTGAGGCTGCAAGTGAAAGAGGGCAGCCTGAATTGCCCTCAGTCGGCCTGCCTGCCGTCAGAGCTTTGCCCTCGGGCTCGCTGCTGGCACACCTCTCCCTGTCTCTGACCCCACACCCTGAAGTCAAAAGTAAATGCGCAATCTCAGGGGGAAAATATTTTTAAAAAGGAGAAAATGTTTCTCAGAATTTCTACAATCAGTTCTTTACACGGAGATCCTGATACACAATGACATATATTAATGGCACTGCACATTTGACATCATATTACTACGGTGTACTCTGCTCCCAAACTCTCTTGTTCCAACATTCCGTCGAGAGGTCGGGGTCACTTTGGTGAACATTCGGGATCTGTAGTGAAGGACACGCAGGAGGCAGATGGTCGCACTGCACTGGATCTGCCCGGGGACTCGGGGGCTGAGTCACCGTTGCTGACGCTGCCGGCCAAGCAGTCTGCAGAAACGCGCAGGAACCCGTCCCCGCTCGGCACCGCGCTGCAAAATAATTACCAGCAATTACAAACCGTATCCAAATGCCAACAAGCTTTCAGCAGCAGCACTTTGGGGTATTTCCTTCCATAACTTGGGATCACTAAGATTTACTACGATGGAAATGGTCCTGGGTCATGCATGGGGATCAATGCAGTTTATCACGAGGGATACTGGCCACAGGTATACTCCACATCTGCAGGGCCACAGGTATACTTCACATCTGTAGGGCAGGGATGTCTGCAGGGCACATCTGCAGCACAGAGCAGGGCACATCTGCATGGCAGGGATGTGGCCACATCTGCAGGGCAGGGAGTTTCCTCTCGTGACAGAATCTGGGATTAAAGATCATTATTTAATTAAGGATTACGCACTGAAGGTAGGTGAAGCAACAGAGGTCAAAGTTAGCACAAGGAGCCTCCTTGTCTGATCATCCATGGTCTCATTAGAGGCAGGGCGGATGTGAGGGCAGCAACAGAGGTGAAGGTTAGCACAAGGACGTGGAGGTTACAGTTTGATCATCCTTGGTCTCATTAGAGGCAGGGCGGGCGCGAGAGCAGGCAACAGCTGGAATGCAACAGTTGGTAAGCGGGCGACTCCCCAAACTACCTACACTCGAGCGCAGTACTGCTGCCTGGCGGCAGCAAAGAGAAATCCCCCAAATAAGTTAGGAAATAAATAATAGCCCGTCCCAGGAAGGAAGGCATTCTCACCAGGAGCCGTGTTCTGGCGAAAGGGACGCATCCGATGGCAGCATGGTTGCAGTTCCTTGGAAAAGTCGCTTTGGTTGGCTTTCTACATCCATCTCACCTGAGACAAAACACAGATGGATCATCGGAACCGCAGATAACACGTCCCTCTGCAAACACTCGGGGCTTTGAACCAGGAACCCGCACCCTGAATCCAAAGGTTCATGTCCTTGAGCAGAAAGGTACAGGCCAGACTCCGGTACAGACCGAGAGAGTGATGCCTGATCTTTCAGAGTGCACTGAGGCTGCACCGGCACCGGTTCTCTCTGATGCAGCCAAGGGCTTTGTGGTACTGCGTTTATCCTTGGTACACTGGGGCAAACACACACATTTTCACCCAAAGTGAGACGAGAAGCATACAGTGCCCTCCATAATGTTTGGGACAAAGTCCCATCATTTATTTATTTGCCTCTGTACTCCACAATTTGAAATTTGTAAGAGAAAAAATTCACATGTGGTTTAAGTGCACATTGTCAGATTTTATTAAAGGCCATTTTTATACATTTTGGTTTCACCATGTAGAAATTACAGCTGTGTTTATATATAGTCCCCCCCATTTTGGGGCACCATAATGTTTGGGACACAGCAACATCATGTAAATGAAAGTGGTCAAGTTTAGTATTTTGTTGCATATCCTTTGCATGCAATGACTGCTTGAAGTCTACGATTCATAGACATGACCAGTTGCTGGGTGTCTTCTATGGTGATGCTCTGCCAGGCCTGTATTGCAGCCATCTTTAGCTTAGTCTTGTTTTGGGGGCTAGTCCCCTTCAGTTTTTTCTTTAGCAAATAAAAGGCATGCTCAATTGGGTTCAGATCGGGTGATTGACTTGGCTACTCAAGAATTGACCATTTTTTAGCTTTGAAAAACTCCTTTGTTGCTATAGCAGTATGTTTTGGATCATTGTCTTGCTGTAGAATGAACCGCCAAGGCAATGAGTTTTGAGGCATTTGTTTGAACTTGAGCAGATAGGATGTGTCTATAAGTTAATCTTCGTTTCATCTGTCCAAAATCTGGCAGACCTTTTTCCAGAACTGTGGTTGCTCTTGGCGAACTGTAACCTGGCCATCGTATTTTTGCGGCTAACCAGTCGTTTGCATCTTGCAGTGTAGCGTCTGTATTTCTGTTCATGAAGTCTTCTGCGGACAGTGGTCATTGACAAATCCACACCTGACTTCTGAAGAGTGTTTCTGATCTGTCGGACAGGTGTTTGGGGATTCTTCTTTATTATAGAGAGAATTCTTCTGTCATCAGCCTTGGAGGTCTTCCTTAGCCTGCCAGTCCCTTTGCAATTAGTAAGCTGACCAGTGCTCTCTTTCTTCTTAATGACGTTTCAAACAGTTAATTTTGGTAAGCCTAAGGTTTGGCTGATGTCTTTAACAGTTTTATTCTTGTTTCTCAGTCTCATAATGGCTTCTTTGACTTTCATCGGCACAACTTTGATCCTCATGTTAATAAACAGTAATAAAAGTTTCCAAAGGTGATGGAAAGACTGGAGGAAAGAATAGCTCTTCTATGAGAGCTCTCTTATACCTGCAGTAAGAAGGCAATTAAACACACCTGAACACCTGTGAAGCCATGTGTCCCAAACATTAAGGTGCCCTGAACTAGGGGGACAATGTATAAACACAGCTGTAATTTCTACATGATGAAACCAAAATATATAAAAATGACCTTTTTTAAAATCTGACAATATGCACTTTAACTACATGTGGATTTATTTCTATTAGAAATCTCAAATTGTGGAGTACAGAGCCAAATAAATAAATGATGGGTCTTTGTCCCAAACATTATGGAGGGCATTCCAAAGAGGAAGCTTCATTCCAAAGAGGAAGAAAGATTCTAAGGGGAGTAAGAGGCGACCGTGGCTGACAAGGGAAGTCAAGGACAGTATAAAAATAAAAGAGAAGAAGTATAATATAGCAAAGATGAGCAGGAAGCCAGAGGATTGGGACTCTTTTAAAGAGCAACAGAAGAAAACTAAAAAGGCAATAAGGGGAAAAAAGATGAGATACGAAGGTAAGCTAGCCAAGAATATAAAGGAGGATAGTAAAAGCTTCTTTAGGTATGTGAAGAGGAAAAAAATAGTTAAGACAAATGTGGGTCCCTTGAAGACAGGTGAATTTGCAGGTGAATTTATTATGGGTAACAAGAAAATGGCAGATGAGTTGAACCGGTACTTTGGATCTGTCTTCACTAAGGAAGACACTAACAATCTCCCAGATATAGTAGTGGCCAGAGGTCCTAGGGTAACGGAGGAACTGAAGGAATTTCACATTAGGCAGGAAATAGTGTTGGGTAGACCGATGGGACTGAAGGCCGATAAATGCCCAGGGCCTGATGGTTTGCATCCCAGGGTATTTAAGGAGGTGGCTCTAGAAATCGTGGACGCATTGGTGATCATTTTCCAATGTTCTACAGATTCAGGATCAGTTCCTGTGGATTGGAGGGTAGCTAATGTTATCCCACTTTTTAAGAAAGGAGGGAGAGAGAAAACGGGAAATTATAGACCAGTTAGCCTGACATCAGTGGTGGGGAAGATGCTGGAGTTAATTATAAAAGAAGAAATTACGGAACATTTGGATAGCAGTAACAGGATCGTTTCAAGTCAGCATGGATTTACGACGGGGAAATCATGCTTGACTAATCTTCTGGAATTTTTTGAGGATGTAACTAAGAAAATGGACAAGGGAGAGCCCGTGGATGTAGTGTACCTGGACTTTCAGAAAGCCTTTGATAAGGTCCCACAAAGGAGATTAGTGGGCAAGATTAGAGCACATGGTATTGGGGGTAGGGTGCTGACATGGATAGAAAATTAGTTGGCAGACAGGAAACAAAGAGTAGGGATTAATGGGTCCCTTTCAGAATGGCAGGTAGTGACTAGTGGGGTACCGCAAGGCTCGGTGCTGGGACCACAGCTATTTACAATATACATTAATGACTTAGATGAAGGGATTAAAAGCAACACTAGCAAATTTGCAGATGACACAAAGCTGGGTGGCAGTGTGAACTATGAGGAGGATGCTATGAGGCTGCAGGGTCAGACAGGTTGTGTGAGTGGGCAGATGCAGTTTAATGTGGATAAATGTGAGGTTACCACTTTGGTGGTAAGAACAAGAAGGCAGATTATTATCTGAATGTTGTCAAGTTAGGAAATGGGGAAGTACAAAGAGATCTGGGTGTCCTTGTTCATCAGTCACTTAAAGTTAGCATGCAGGTACAGCAGGCAGTGAAGAAAGCTAATGGCATGTTGGCCTTTATGACAAGAGGAGCTGAGTATAGGAGCAAAGAGGTCCTTCTGCAGTTGTACAGGGCCCTAGTGAGACCGCACCCGGAGTACTGTGTGCAGTTTTGGTCTCCAAATTTGACAATAGACAATAGACAATAGGTGCAGGAGTAGGCCATTCAGCCCTTCGAGCCAGCACCGCCATTCAATGCGATCATGGCTGATCACTATCAATCAGTACCCCGTTCCTGCCTTCTCCCCATACCCCCTCACTCCGCTATCCTTAAGAGCTCTATCCAGCTCTCTCTTGAAAGCATCCAACGAACTGGCCTCCACTGCCTTCTGAGGCAGAGAATTCCACACCTTCACCACCCTCTGACTGAAAAAGTTCTTCCTCATCTCCGTTCTAAATGGCCTACCCCTTATTCTCAAACTGTGGCCCCTTGTTCTGGACTCCCCCAACATTGGGAACATGTTATCTGCCTCTAATGTGTCCAATCCCCTAATTATCTTATATGTTTCAATAAGATCCCCCCTCATCCTTCTAAATTCCAGTGTATACAAGCCCAATCGCTCCAGCCTTTCAACATACGACAGTCCCGCCATTCCGGGAATTAATCTAGTGAACCTACGCTGCACGCCTTCCATAGCAAGAATATCCTTCCTCAAATTTGGAGACCAAAACTGCACACAGTACTCCAGGTGCGGTCTCACCAGGGCCCTGTACAACTGTAGAAGGACCTCTTTGCTCCTATACTCAACTCCTCTTGTTACGAAGGCCAACATTCCATTGGCATTGCTGAACCTGCATGCTTCCTTTCATTGACTGATGCACTAGGACACCCAGATCTCGTTGAACTCCCCCTCCTCCTAACTTGACACCATTCAGATAATAATCTGCCTTTCTATTCTTACTTCCAAAGTGAATAACCTCACACTTATCTACATTAAACTGCATCTGCCATGTATCCGCCCACTCACACAACCTGTCCAGGTCACCCTGCAGCCTTATTGCATCTTCCTCACAATTCACACTACCCCCCAACTTAGTATCATCTGCAAATTTGCTAATGGTACTTTTAATCCCTTCGTCTAAGTCATTAATGTATATCGTAAATAGCTGGGGTCCCAGCACCGAACCTTGCGGTACCCCACTGGTCACTGCCTGCCATTCCGAAAGGGACCCATTTATCCCCACTCTTTGCTTTCTGTCTGTTAACCAATTTTCTATCCATGTCAGTACCCTACCCCCAATACCATGTGCCCTAATTTTGCCCACTAATCTCCTATGTGGGACCTTGTCGAAGGCTTTCTGAAAGTCGAGGTACACCACATCCACTGACTCTCCCTTGTCAATTTTCCTAGTTACATCCTCAAAAAATTCCAGTAGATTTGTCAAGCATGATTTCCCCTTCGTAAATCCATGCTGACTCGGAACGATCCCGTTACTGCTATCCAAATGCTCAGCAATTTCGTCTTTTATAATTGACTCCAGCATTTTCCCCACCACTGATGTCAGACTAACTGGTCTATAATTACCCGTTATCTCTCTCCCTCCTTTCTTAAAAAGTGGGATAACATTTGCTATTCTCCAATCCACAGGAACTGATCCTGAATCTATAGAACATTGAAAAATGATCTCCAATGCTTCCACTATTTCTAGAGCCACCTCCTTAAGTACTCTGGGATGCAGACCATCAGGCCCTGGGGATTTATCAGCCTTCAGTCCCATCAGTCTACCCAAAACCATTTCCTGCCTAATGTGGATTTCCTTCAGTTCCTCCATCACCCTAGGTTCTCCAGCCCCTAGAACATTTGGGAGATTGTGTGTATCTTCCTCAGTGAAGACAGATCCAAAGTAACGGTTTAACTCGTCTGCCATTTCTTTGTTCCCCATAATAAATTCCCCTGCTTCTGTCTTCAAGGGACCCACATTTGCCTTGACTATTTTTTTCCTCTTCACGTACCTAAAAAAACTTTTGCTATCCTCCTTTATATTATTGGCTAGTTTACCCTCGTACCTCATCTTTTCTCCTCGTATTGCCTTTTTAGTTAACTTTTGTTGCTCTTTAAAAGAGTCCCAATCCTCTGTCTTCCCACTCTTCTTTGCTATGTTATACTTCCTCTCCTTAATTTTTATGCTGTCCCTGACTTCCCTTGTCAGCCACAGGTGTCTCTTACTCCCCTTAGAGTCTTTCCACCTCTTTGGAATAAATTGATCCTGCAACCTCTGCATTATTCCCAGGAATACCTGCCATTGCTGTTCTACCGTCTTCCCTGCTAGGGCCTCCTTCCAATCAATTTTGGCCAGCTCCCGCCTCATGCCTCTGTAATCCCCTTTGCTATACTGTAATACCGACACTTCCGATTTTCCCTTCTGCCTTTCCATTTGCAGAGTAAAACTTATCATGTTGTGATCACTGCCTCCTAATGGCTCTTTTACCTCTAGTCCCCTTATCAGATCAGGATCATTACACAACACTAAATCCAGAATTGCCTTCTCCCTGGTAGGCTCCAGTACAAGCTGTTCTAAGAATCCATCTCGAAGGCACTCTACAAACTCTCTTTCCTGGGGAAGGACATTCTTGCTATTGAGTGAGTGCAGCGTAGGTTCACCAGGTTCATTTCTGGAATGGCGGGACTGTCGTATGTTGAAAGACTGGAGCAACTAGGCTTGTATACACTGGAATTTAGAAGGATGAGAGGGGATCTTATTGAAACATATAAGATTATTAAGGGATTGGACACGTTAGAGGCAGGAAACATGTTCCCAATGTTGGGGGAGTCCAGAACCAGGGGCCACAGTTTAAGAATAAGGGGTTGGCCATTTAGAATGGAGATGAGGAAAAACTTTTTCAGTCAGAGGGTTGTAAATCTGTCGAATTCTCTGCCGTAGAAGGCAATGGAGGCCAATTCTCTGGATGCTTTCAACAGAGAGCTAGATAGAGCCCTTAATGATAGCGGAGTCGGGGGAGAAGGCAGGAACGGGGTACTGATTGTGAATGATCAGCCATGATCACATTGAATGGTGGTGCTGGCTCGAAGGCCCTACTCCGGCACCTAGTGTCTATTGTCTATTATCTATTGGCACTGTATTATTGTTCTATATCACTTTGCTGTTTACGGGCATTGAAGAACTCCATGGATAGGCTTTGGGAAGCTGCTCATGCCTCTAATGAGCACTCCGGTGGAACACTGCAGCACGATGAAGGAAGGTGCATCGATGGCACCATACTGCTACCTAAACTCAATGGAAGGAGTTCTTAATACATTCGCTCCACATAACCCATGCTATGTTTAATTCTTCTCATTGCTGTTTGTGAGATCGAATTGTTTCATAAATAAAATGTTCACTGCAGCAAGTCAGGGAGGTGGGAGATCTGTCCCCGCATACACCAACACTGAACCATGTTCACCACACCAACACTGAACCATGTTCACCACACCAACACTGAACCATGTTCACCACACCAACACTGAACCATGTTCACTGCGGCAACACTGAACCATGTTCACCACACCAACACTGAACCATGTTCACCACACCAACACTGAACCATGTTCACCACAGCAACACTGAACCATGTTCACCACACCAACACTGAACCATGTTCACCACACCAACACTGAACAATGTTCACCACACCAACACTGAACCATGTTCACCACAGCAACACTGAACTATGTTCACTGCGGCAACACTGAACCATGTTCACCACACCAACACTGAACAATGTTCACCACACCAACACTGAACCATGTTCACAGTGGCAACACTCTACCATGTTCACCACAGCAACACTGAACCATGTTCACCACAGCAACACTGAACTATGTTCACTGCGGCAACACTGAATCATGTTCACCACAGCAACACTGAACCATGTTCACCACGGCAACACTGAACCATGTTCACCACAGCAACACTGAACCATGTTCACCACAGCAACACTGAACCATGTTCACCACAGCAACACTGAACCATGTTCACCACAGCAACACTGAAACATGTTCACTGCGGCAACACTGAACCATGTTCACCACAGCAACACTGAACCATGTTCACTGCGGCAACACTGAACCATGTTCACCACAGCAACACTGAACCATGTTGACTGCAGCAACACTGAACCATGTTTACCACAGCAACACTGAACCATGTTCACCACAGCAACACTGAACCATGTTCACAGCAGCAACACTGAACCATATTCTTGGCATTCAAGAACAAGGAAGTACAATCGCCAACGAGAAAATCTTGTCACTAAATCCATTGCTGAATCCCCCATCATCAACATTCAGGATCAAGGCATTAATGAGATCACACCTGTAGTTGTGATGCAGGAGATTGTAAATAAATTAGAGATGCATGTAACAAGAGTAACGCAGTATTTATTGCGTACTTTAAAACTTAAGTCAAATTAATGAAGTATGGCTGAGTGGTGCAGCTGGTAGTGCCAGAGACCCGGGTTTGATCCAAACCTTAGTTGCTGACTGTGTGGAGTTTACAAATGTGCCCTGTGACTGTGTGAGTGCTCAGGTTTCCTCCCACATCCCTAAGACATGCAGGTTTTGTAGGTTATTTGGCCTCTGTAAATTGCCCCTTGTGTGTAGAGAGTGGATGAGAAAGTGCAATAACATAGAACTAGTGAGAACGGGTGATCGATGGTTGGCATGAACTCGGTGGGGTAATGGGCCTGTTTACATGGGAGATCTCTAAACTAAAAAGTCAAATTAATGCTAATAAAGAGGTGAAATTCTGAATGTACAGGATAAAGATTTCTGGTTATGCATCTGTTACTCCTTCCCTAAAGCTGTGCCCTCTGGTTGCAGTCACCATTGGCAACGAAGCAAACTGTTACCTCCATTGTTCCTGTCCCAGCCCCCACCAAATACTGCACATCCATCAGACCCCTCCCACAGCTGCCTCCACTCCGAAAACAAGCCCAACACATCCAGGTTTAGCATTCAGCAAAGGATGACCAAGAAATATACAACTAAAGATGGCAGACAATTGAAATAAATCGCAATGGGACTGCAGGAGCTTGTATGTGAAATTAAAAGACTGTGCGAGCAAATGTCATTTACGAACAGACTCGAAGATAGGGAATAGGGATGGTGGAGCAATCAAACAAATATCTTGTGAGCGTGATCATGAACAACACTGAAAACCTCCCAGAGAAACTACGGCCAAATAAGGAATGAAAATAAATTAACACAAGTAAAAAAATTACTGGAGAAGTTAAAATGTCTGAAATCTGATTGACCTGATAATGTACAACAATTTGAAAGAGATAATTACGGGCACAGTGAATACTCTAGTTATCATCTTCCAATTGTTTAAAAACAGATTCTGGAAAGATTCCTACAAATTGAAAGGAAGCAAATGCGACTCCATTATTTAAGCAAGGAAGGAGAATAAAAACAGGAACAACTGTCTAATGAGAACCTGTGATAGAACAATACAGCAGAGAGATAAGAAACTGTAGATGTGGAATCTTGAGAAAAGAACAAAGTGCTGGAGGAACTCAGCAAATCGGGCAGCATGTGTGGAGAGAATGGATACAGGATGTTTGGGTCAGGACCCTACTTCAGTCTGAATATCAATATATCAAGGGGTTCATGACAAGAAAATGGCACGACAGTGATCTTATGTGGCAGAAGCAGCTGCTGGAACCAAATGGCTGCAACTGTTTCTTCTCCCTGGCCTTGTGAGCAGTCTAACAGTGAACGATGGACATCTATCCACTCCCTGCAGAATCAGCACATTCACTGCACTGGGTGCAGTGTACAATTACTCAGCCAGGCTACTCCGCCAGCACCTCCCAAACCTGCATTCTCTACCAGTCTGGAGAAAGGTCCCATCTAAAATGTCGGCTGACCATTCCCTCCACAGATGCTGCCTGACCTGCTGAATTCTTCCAGCACTGTGTGTTTTACGCTAGATTCCAGCATCTACAGTTTCCAAATCCATCACAAGGACAGGGTGAGGGTGTCAAAGACTATGGGGAGATGGCAGGAGAATGGAGCTGAGAGGGAAAGATAGATCAGCCTTGACTGAATGGCGCAGTAGAATGGATGGACCAAATGGCCTAATTCTGCTCCGATGACTCATGAGGCGAGTGAGTGCACGGGACCACCACCAGTCCAGAGGACCCGTCACACAGTGTCCTGACTGGGAACTATAAGCCTGTTCTTTCATTGGACTACATCTGAAAGCCCCTTCCCTTCAGCACCTCACCAACAGGTCACCGCCTCCTCTCAAGGTCAATAAATGCTGGTGATGCCCCCATTCTGAGAGTGAACGAAGGCTAACCATTTCTGCTGTTGATTGGGACTGAAATATTGATGTAAACCTCTTCAAGCAGTGTGATGGAGCCTTCTACAAGCACCCAACCAGCTGAGGGACCTCGTTGTGTCTTCGCAACATAGTTTACATTGCAATAGACAATAGGTGCAGGAGTAGGCCATTTGGCCCTTCACGCCAGTACCGCCATTCACTATGATCATTGCTGATCATCCACAATCAGTACCCCGTTCCTGCCTTCTCCCCATACCCCCTGACTCCGCTATCTTTAAGAGCTCTATCTAACTCTCTCTTGAAAGCATCCAGAGAATTGGCCTCCACTGCCTTCTGTGGCAGAGACTTCCACAGATTCACAACTCTCTGGGTGAAAAAGTTCTTCCTCATCTCTGTTCTCAATGTCCTACCCCTTATTCTTAAACGGTGGCCCCTGGTTCTGGACTCCCCCAACATCGGGAACATGTTTCCTGCCTCTAGCGTGTCCAATCTCTTTATAATCTTATATGTTTCAATAAGATCCCCTCTCATCCTTCTAAATTCCAGTGTATACAAGCCTAGTCGCTCCAGTCTTTCCACAGAGGACAGTCCCGCCTCAGAATGTTAACAGAACATGTAAACAGACAGAACTAAATCATATTTTAAGTAGGAAAACCAACATTTTGATCATTTACCTTTTCGTTTCAATGGCCCCAGCACACTGGGCCTGATGCAGTTGATAGGGCTCTGACTTCTCCTACTGAATGCACAATGGAGATGAATAAATTAGAACCAACGCTTATCTCAGTAACGTTACAGTTCCAGAATGAGCACATGACCAAAAGCAAGCCTCCCCATGGACCCAGGATGAAGAGGCTTTGATGGACTCTGGGGCAATGAATTGTCTCAACAGGTGGCTCTGTCCGCAGTGTGACGGCCTTCCCACCGAGGCACAAAGCAGCAGAGTATCTGTACTAGGAAAGGAATCATTGTTGCCAACCTTGCGATAAACTATGACAGATTCATTTATGCTGAAAGAATTATTTCTTAACACACAAAATATAAAACCTATATTTTACTTTGAATTATAATATTTCTGCAGATGGCTGATACGTTCTTACAGCAGCAGTGCTTTAATGGAGACCTTGGCACCAATACTGTTGACATGCCAGACCTTGGCACCAATACTGTTGACATCACAGCCCAGTGACTACAATAGACAATAGGTGCAGGAGGAGGCCATTCTGCCCTTTGGCCCTTCATGCCAGCACTGCCATTCACTGTGATCATGGCTGATCATCCACAATCAGTACCCAGTTCCTGCCTTCTCCCCGTACCCCTTGACTCCGTTATCTTTAAAAGTTCTATCTAACTCTCTTTTGAAAGCATCCAGAGAATTGGCCTCCACTGCCTTCTGAGACAAAGAATTCCACAGATTCACAACTCTCTGAGTGAAAAGGTTTTTCCTCATCTCAGTCCTAAATGGCCGACCCCTTATTCTTAAACTGTGGCCCCTGGTGCTGGACTCCCCCAACATTGGGAACATGTTTCCTTCCTCAAGTGTGTCCAATCCCTTAATAATCTTATATGTTTCAATAAGATCCCCTCTCATCCTTCTAAATTCCAGTGTATACAAGCCTAGTTGCTCCAGTCTTTCAACAGAGGACAGTCCAGCCATCCCGGGAATTAACCTAGTGAACCTACACTGCACTCCCTCAATAGCTAGAATGTCCTTCCTCAAGTTATGTGACCAAATCTGCACCAGTGACACCATCACAGCCCAGTGACCGCACTGCACCAGTGACACCATCACAGCCCAGTGACACCGCACCAGTGACACCATCACAGCCCAGTGACACCGCACCAGTGGCACCATCACAGCCCAGTGACCACACTGCACCAGTGACACCATCACAGCCCAGTGACAGCACTGCACCAGTGACACCATCACAGCCCAGAGACCCCGCACCAGTGACATCATCACAGCCCAGAAACACCGCAACAGTAACACCATCACAGCCCAGTGACCGCACTGCACCAGTGACACCATCACAGCCCAGTGACCGCACTGCACCAGTGACACCTTCACAGCCCAGTGACCGCACTGCACCAGTGACACCATCACAGACCAGTGACACCATCACAGACCAGTGTCCGCACTGCACCAGTGACACCATCACAGCCCAGTGACACCGCACCAGTGACACCATCACAGCCCAGAAACACCGCAACAGTAACACCATCACAGCCCAGTGACCACACTGCACCAGTGACACCATCACAGCCCAGTGACACCGCACCAGTGGCACCATCACAGCCCAGAGACCCCGCACCAGTAACACCATCACAGCCCAGTGACCGCACTGCACCAGTGACACCATCACAGCCCAGTGACGACACTGCACCAGTAACACCATCACAGCCCAGTGACACCATCACAGACCAGTGACCGCACTGCACCAGTGACACCATCACAGCCCAGTGACGACACTGCACCAGTAACACCATCACAGCCCAGTGACTGCACTGCACCAGTGACACCTTCACAGCCCAGAGACACCGCATCAGTGCCGATGTGTCTGCCCAGAGACTCTGGCCATAGATATATACAGCTGATGATATAGGACTGAAAATATTACACATTTTATTAAAAAGGGGAGAGAGACAAAGCTGGCAATTACAACCCCTTTAGGAAGTCAGTGGTGGGAATTTCTGAGAGATCCTGGAACAAAATTAAAGTGCAGATTAAAGAGGCAGTGCCGCTTGGTGATCACATGGCAAATGGACAGGAGCAGCAGATCATCGTTTCCCGGTTGCAGGGAGACAGACAATGGCATTCCAGGGAGTTCTCCTAATCCAGGCAGCATCCTGGTGAACCTGCATCGCTCCAAAGCCTCCACATCCTGCCTGGAATGGGGAGACCAGAACTGCATTCAATACTCCAAACGTGCTGATTGTTTCAATGCTCCTCTGGTCCTCTTCCTGCACATTGCTGATTTCCATCCATCTCTCATTTTCACATGGTCTATATCTGACTCTCCCTTCTCTCACTCCACCATTTTCACCATCTTCTAGCCTTCTCTCAGGTCATGCCTTCTGTAGTTGACAAATAGACTTCATCTTTTCCTTTTCATCTGTTTTATATTTGCTCAGTGTCCCTACCCTTGCAATAGCATAGAGGGTAGATATGACCCTAGTAAAACAATGCGGGTCTAACATTCAATACAAGTTGAACAAAACATTTTGCTGCAGATTGTCTTTGTGTTAACTCTACCTTTACCCGATGCCCCACTCAAGAGAGGGCCTCAATGAACCAAAAGAAGAATGACTATAACAGTATCAATCACTCCCTTTTTCCAGAGCGCTGCCTTTAATATTGGCATTGTTCTGAAAAGCACATTTCATATGGCAGTACCAGAATAAATTCTTATCCTGCCCACGACCCCTCAGTGAAAATTAAAACACACATGCTACTCTCAGCCAATCTTGCATTTGTTCAAAGAATTGCTGTAACCTTTCTTCTAGAGAAACACTTACGTGGCAAACCTGCGTGTTGGGCTGGGGTTGGGACTTGGAGGGAGCCCATTACTACTGACAAAAATCTGCAGGGAAGGTGAGAAGCATTGCTGTAGGACATGGAGGAGGAAAAGTGACAATTAATCCAAAACATTTCACAAGCACTTCCTACACAGCCATAATGCGTGCAGGCACAGGCACACACAATTCTCAAGTACAATTATGCAAATCATTTATTATGAAATGAACATTGAACACTGCATTATTAACAAAGGATGTCACTCTTGCTATAGGTTGAGCTGGACTGAAGTGAAATGGACTTTCTTCAACCATTAATCTTTAAAGAGATTTCAGCCAATTTTCACTGACCATTTTAGAGACCTGCTACTTTTGTTATGCCTCCATCACAAGAGTGATTCTTCACTCGCATGATTAAACAGAGGAAGTGAGATAGTGAGAGATGAAAGAAAATTTATCGGACAAAAATCTGAAAATAGCAAAAAAAATCTATTTATCTTTTGAGCATTTCAGAATATCCTGAGCTACCTGATGACCAGTGGGTATGAGCAAATCTTATAACAGCTCCATGATTTAGAATGTTGCACCAAACCACTTGCTAGGTTTTGTTTAGTTTAGAGATACAGAGCGGAAACAGGCCCTTCGGCTCACTGAGTCCGCACCGACCAGCTATCCCTGCACACCAGCTATCCCAAACACACTAGGGCCAATTTACATTTATACAAACCTGCACGTCTTTGGAGTGTGGGAGGAAACCGGAGCTTCCCGGAGAAAACCCATGCAGGTCACGGGACAAACGTACAAACTCAGTAGAGATAGCACCCATAGTCAGGATCAAACATGGGTCTCTGCCGCGGTAGGTCAGCAACTCTACTGCTGCAACACCATGCCACCCAAAGGAAGACTGTGCGAAAGGTTAAAGTAAATATTCTTCCAGGAATCTTTAGCAGACAAGAACAATGGGTAATTTGGTGAACCTCCGTTTGTCAAACTGCTGGCAAGCTCCGTTCTGTACAGAACAAGTAACAAGTGAAATGGAGCAACTGGAGGCAGAGTTGCAGCTGTCTGGATCACAATCAGTAGAAATTCCGATGCTGGTGGCAACAAGTAGCAGCTGGTGTTCTGAATAGCACCTTCATCATTGCAGGAGGCAGGGTCTAAATCCAAAATCTCAAGCTCTAAAATTTAAGCAGTTCCCAAGGAAAATCTTGTGTCAAAATTGCTGCAGTTTTTCAAAGACCAATTTGGATCCTTTCTGTTCCCTGTAATGTTTTTGCAGAGAGGGTGTTGGGTGTATGGAATGAGCTTTCAGAGGAGGTAGTTGAGGCAGGTACTACAACAACATTCAAGACATCTGGACAGGTACACGGATAGGAAAGGTTTAGAGGGATATGGGCCAAACGCGGGCAGGTGGGACGAGCATAGATGGGGCATCTTGGTTGGCATGGGAAGTTAGGCCGAAGGGTCTGTTTCCATGCTGTAAGTGAACAGGAGCCAGTGAACACAGCACAGAATCGAGAACAAAATCTTCACATTGCCAATGTGGGAGATCTTCAAACAGTAAAATATCAGCAGTCATCTCTTCAGACCCATCTCTTCCCCTGCACCATCCATCACTGGACCCAGCACCACTGGAACCACACCCAGACGGTGCTCACCAACCCCAACCACAACCAGCCCCCATTTACCCCACACCTCCCCGTCCCTGCCCAGCAAGCTGAGAGTTCTTCACACCCTCATTTCTCTCCTTCCACTTAAGCGCCGGGATGAAGCAGTGTCCATCATCACCACATCTGCTGACATTCAGTCAGCACCCCAAGCTCTTCATTGCAGCACGGCGGCGCAGCAGTAGAGTTGCTGCCTTACCGCGAATGCAGCGCCGGAGACCCGGGTTCCATCCCGACTGCAGGTGCTGTCTATATGGAGTTTGTACGTTCTCCACGTGACCTGCGTGGGTTTTCTCCGAGATCTTCGGTTTCCTCCCAGGTTAATTGGCTTGGAAAACGTAAAAATTGTCCCTAGTGGGTATAAGATAGTGTTAATATGTTGGGATCGCTGGTCGGCGCCGACCCAGTGGGCCGAAAGGGCCTGTTTCCGCGCTGAATCTCTAAACTAAACTAATCGCAAATTTACTCAACAGAGTTGGACAAAATGACTGCTCTTTCTCAACAGAGAGGACGGGCTCTGTTTCAGCTCCTACCTTGCCGATGCCTCTGGTTGGTGACGGAGCTGGTGAGACTGGAATGAAGTCAATGCGCTTTGGTGAGGCAGATTTATCCAAGTCGTTGTCACTCTGTGGGGTACAGAACACCCTGAATTAATGTACCAGAGAATATCCAAACTGGACTCCTGCTCTCTCCGGGTTGGGTCTATGTCAGGCTGCAGCACAGCCAGTCATCTCTGCAACATGCTGTGTTCACCAAACTAAATGTCCTCTACACAACTATATCATAAGCATTTTAACGGGAACAGAGCAAATCTGTTTTCAACATGTTATGGCGAATACCTCCAGAGGGAGGGACTGGTGTCGGGGGGGGGGGGGGGGGTGAAGGGGTGGCAGATCATAGAAACATAGAAAATAGGTGCAGGAGGAGGCAATTTGGCTCATCGAGCCAGCACGGCCATTCATTAAGATCATACTACAATCAGTAACCCATGCCTGCCTTCTCCCCATACCCCAAGCCCCAAGAGCTCTACTTAACTCTCTTTAAAATTTATCCAGTGAATTGGCCTCCACTGCCTTCTGTGGCAAAGAATTCCACAAATTCATAACTCTCTGGGTGAAAAAGATTTTTTTCATCTCAGTTTTAAATGGCCTCCCCTTTATTCTTAGACCGTGGTCCCTGGTTCTGGACTCCCCCAACATTGGGAAAAAAATTCCTGCATCTAGCTTGCTCGGTCCTTTTATAATTTTATATGTATCTATAAGATCCCCTCTCATCCTTCTAAATTCCAGTGAATACAAGCCCAGTCTTTCCAATCTTTCCTCATATGATGGTCCCACCATCCCGGGGATTAGCCTTGTGAACCTACGCTGCACTCCCTCAATAGCAAGGATGTCCTTCCTTAAATTAGGAGACCATAACTGCACACAATACTCCAGATGTGGTCTCACTGGGGCCCTGTATAATTGCAGAAGGACCTCTTTACTCCTATACTCAAATCCTCTCGTTATGAAGGCCAACATGCCATTACCTTTCTTCACTGCCTGCTGTACCCGCACGTTTACTTTCAGTGACTGGTGTACAAGGACACCCAGGTCTCGCTGCACTTCCCTTTTTCCAAACCTGACAACATTCAGATAATAATCTGCCTCTTTGTTTTTGCCGCCAAAGTGGATAACCTCACATTTATTTCCATTCTACTGCATCTGCCATGCATCGGCCTACTCACTCAACCTGTCCAGGTCACCCTGCAACCTCCGTGCATCCTCTTCGCAGTTCACACTGCCCCCCAGCTTTGTGTCATCTGCAATTTTGCTAGTGTTACTTTTAATTCCATCATCTGAATCATTAATATATATTGTAAATAGTTGCGGCCCCAGCACAGAGCCTTGCGGCACTCCACTCCTCACTGCCTGCCATTCTGACAGTGACCCATTTATTGCAACTCCTTCTTTCCTGTCTGCCAACCAATTCTCTATCCATGTCAGTACCCTACCCCCAATACCATGTGCTCTAATTTTGCCCACTAATCTCCTGTGTATGACCTTATCAAAGATTTTCTGAAATCCAGATACACTACATCCACTGGCTCTCCATCATCCATTTTACTTGTCACATCCTCAAAAAATTCCAGAAGATTAGTCAAGCAGGATTTCCCCTTCATAAATCCATGGATCAATCCTTTTACTGCTATCCAAATGCACCATTATTACTTCTTTAATAATTGACTCCAGCGTCTTCCCCAAAGATTGGCTGCTCTATAATTCCCCGTTTTCTCTCTCGCTCCTTTCTTGAAATATGGGATAACATTAGCTATCCTCCAATCCACAGGAACTGATCCTGAATCTCTAGAACATTGGAAAATGATCACCAGTGCGTCCACAATTTCTAGAGCTATCTCCTTGAGTACCATGGGATGCAGACCATCAGGCCCTGGGGATTTATCAGCCTTCTGTCTCATCAGTCTGCCCAATAGTATTTCTCACCTAATGCAAATTTCTTTCAGTTTCTCTGTCTCCCTAGATCCTCTGTCCTCTCGTACATCTGGGAGATTGGTTCTGTCTTCACTAATGAAGACACAAACAAAGTACCTGTTCAACTCTTCTGCCATTTCCTTGTTCCCCATAATAATTTCACCTGTTTCTGCCTTCAAGAGACCCACATTTGTCTTTACTAATCTTTTTATCTTAACATACCTAAAGAAGCTTTTACTACCCTTCTTTATATTCTTGGCGAGCTTACCTTCGTACTTCATCTTTTCTCCTCGTATTGCCCTTTTTGTTACCTTCTAATGTCCTTTCAAAGTTCCCAATCCTCTGGCTTCCCGATACTC
Source organism: Rhinoraja longicauda (assembly GCF_053455715.1). NCBI lineage: Eukaryota > Metazoa > Chordata > Chondrichthyes > Rajiformes > Arhynchobatidae > Rhinoraja > Rhinoraja longicauda. The sequence goes on along the minus strand of NW_027601267.1, from coordinate 686,655 downwards.
TTTGCTATGTTATACCCCTTTTCATCATCATCATCATATATATACAGCCGGAAACAGGCCTTTTCGGCCCTCCAAGTCCGTGCCGCCCAGCGATCCCCGTACATTAACACTATCCTACACCCACTAGGGACAATTTTTACATTTACCCAGCCAATTAACCTACATACCTGTACGTCTTTGGAGCGTGGGAGGAAACCGAAGATCTCGGAGAAAACCCACGCAGGTCACGGGGAGAACGTACAAACTCCTTACAGTGCAGCACCCGTAGTCAGGATCGAACCTGAGTCTCCGGCGCTGCATTCGCTGTAAAGCAGCAATCTACCGCTGCGCTACCGTGCCGCCCTTTTAGTCTTATACAGTCCCAAACTTCCTTTGTCAGCCATGGTTCCCTCTTACTCCCCTTAGAATCTTTCTTCCTCTTTCATTGTCTATGCTAAAAACTTCTACAGAAGAGAAAACTGCTGTTGCAATCACCATCCAGGCGGCACTGCCAAGAGTGTGACTGGTGGTGGAAGCTGGGTCACTGACAATGTTTATGCAGCACGTAGATGAGTAGTATAGGTGACTACGGACCATGGGCTGGACGCTGGAAACATTGGACACAATGGCCTGTTCCCATGCTGTATGATTCTCTCATTCAAAGAACACTCATTGGAGCTGAAGGAAAACTTGCATGATCACAAAAGTTGTACATTTATACTAATGTCTGAAAGACATTTAAACACGAGGCATTTCGGGAAGTCATGTAGGGGTGGGACATATACAGTAAATGGTCGGACACAAAGGAATGTTGATGAACAGAGACCTAAGGTCTAAGTCTGAGTTATACAGCACAGAACCCAGCTCTTTGGCCCACAGTCCATTGCAAGTAGCAACACAAGCTGCATTACTGAGGAAGAGGGCATGTGGCATGCTTGCTTTTATAAGTGGGGCATAGCAAATAAGAGTTGGAACATCATGTTGCAACTTTTCAACATACTGATTGGAGCACTTACAATATTGCATGTAATTCTGACCTCTCTGTAGGTAAGATATGAATGAGCTGCAGACAGTGCAGGCAGATCACCAGGATACTGTCCTGTAAAGATTGGAGGATTTAATTAAACTCTCCTCCTAATCAGAGAGATTGGAAAGGCAGGAATGGAGCGAACGAGGCAGAGGGTTAGCTGAGAGAAGAATATATGAGAAGAATGATAGCAGAGAGTCTAAATCATTTTCTCATGGTAGGAGTATCAGAAATAAGAGGACGAGTTTAAAATGAGAAGGAGTTTTTAAAGGTATCTGAGGACTTGTTACACAGAGTGGTTGATATCTGAAACTTGCTGCCAGGAGAGATTGTGAAATTAGATACAATCAGTACTCTCAAGAGGCATTTAGGAAACCACTTAAAAATGCAAGTCAGAGAAGGACGCAGACAATGCTGGCAGTGTAGATGGGCAGAAATGTTGGCATGGATGTGGTGGGCTGATTGCTAGTTAAAGGTTTGCTACAATAGTTGTCTACAAATTAAGACTTTCAGTTCCATCTGCACTTCCCGCTGCCTTGGCAAGGTCACCAACAAAACCAAGGAGGGGTTTCATCCCGATCACTCCCTCTTCTCTCCTCTCCCATCAAGCAACAGGTACAGAAGTTTAAAAACTCAGATTCAGGGACAGTTTCTTCCCAGCTGTTACCAGGCAACTGAACCGTTCCCTCACCAACTAGAGAGTAGTCCTGACCTCCAATCTTACTGATTGGAGAACTTAGAATATCTTTAATCAGACTTTATCTTACACTAAACGTTATGCCCTTTATCCTGTAACTGTACCTCTGTACACGTGACGATAATATAAACAGCAGAGTTAGATGCCTCAACTTTCAGTGCAGTACAGCAGACCTGTCTCAGTGGCTGACCAAACCCCCAATCATTTGGTGATTTACATTATTTTGGGGTTTGTGAGCCACTCACAATATTACTCAAAGCTGCATGCTCAATGAAACTGAAAGGAGTGAGTTAATTCCCAGGAATTAGAGTGAGAAGCAACTCCTTCTTATCTGATTACAGTTAAATTAGAATTCACAACCCAAAAAATTAATTGAAGAGGAACAGTAAAAAATGCATAACTCAGGCATATGCAGACAAATCAAGGAATGTATTAGTGCCAGAGGATTGGATGTTATTACAGGCGCAGCAAACCTTCAAGAGCATGAATAATTGGAGCATTTCACCCACTGACAGTCACTCACCAGGTTCAAGCTCTCTTCCCACGACACGCTCATCTGCATTGCGGCCTGCACTCCCCTGGTCAAAAAGCAAGCCCAGAGTCAACGCATACACTAAAAGATCATTCACAAGAATGTTAAACATTGACATTTTTGTCAAACAAAAGATATCACATGCCAATGGATTTTTAGTCATTTCAAAGTCGGGTTAGAGGCAGAGTGAAGCGAGTGAGATCAGTGTCAATCTCAGGGAACATGCAATAAGTAATGTTCAAGCAATTGACTCGAAACGGATCAACTATTTTCCAAAATAAATCGGACTGGATGGAATATCCAGAGATGGAAAATTATGTTAACCAATAAAAAATCACACCGGGGAAAGTACCAAATTGGATCAGAATATGGCTGCGATAGAAAGTGCAGAGTGATGTGGACGGAGTTTTCTGTGCCAAAGGCTGTTGCCAGTTGGTTCCGCGGGGCACTCACCTCACGACTTACACTAAATATATTACTGGTTTATATAAAATGGAATAGCACAACAAAGCACAGAAAAGGCCCTCTGGCCAGACATAACTCGCCCCATCTGCCTGCACATTTGTCCATACTCTCCCATCTATTGCCAGTTCAGATATCTATCTTCAGTGCGTTATGATGTTTGGGACAAAGACCCATCATTTATTTATTTGCCTCTGTACTCCACAATTTGAGATTTGTAATAGAAAAAATCACATGTGGTTAAAGTGATCATTGTCAGATTTTATTAAAGGGTATTTTTTTACATTTTGGTTTCACCATGTTAAAATTACAGCTGTGTTTATACATAGTCCCCCCATTTCAGGGCACCACAATGTTTGGGACAATAGACAATAGGTGCAGGATTGGCCATTCGGCCCTTCGAGCCAGCACCACCATTCAATGTGATCATGGCTGATCATTCTCAATCAGTACCCCGTTCCTGCCTTCTCCCCATACCCCATGGCTCCGCTATCCTTAAGAGCTCGATCTAGCTCTCTCTTGAATGCATTCAGAGAATTGGCCTCCACTGCCTTCTGAGGCAGAGAATTCCACAGATTTACAACTCTCTGACTAAAAAAAGTGACACATGGCTTCATGGGTGCTTGTAATTGCTCAGCAGTGTTTAATTGCCTTCTTAATGCAGGTATAAGAGCTCTCAGCACCTAGTCTTTCCTCCAGTCTTTCCATCACCGTTGGAAACTTTTATTGTTGTTTATCAACATGAGGACCAAAGTTTTGCCAATGAAAGTCATATAAGCCATTATGAGACTGCGAAACAAAAATAAAACTGTTAGAGACATCAGCCGAACCTTAGGCTTACCAAAATCTTCTTAATGATGGTTGGAACATCATTAAGAAGAAAGAGAGCACTGGTGAGCTTACTAATCGCAAAGGGACTGGCAGGCCAAGGAAGACCTCCACAGCTGATGACAGAAGAATTCTCTATATAATAAAGAAAAATCCCCAAACACCTGTCCGATAGATCAGAAACACTCTTCATGAGTCAGGTGTGGATTTGTCAATGACCACCACTGTCCGCAGAAGACTTCATGAACAGAAATACAGAGGCTACACTGCAAGATGCAAACGACTGGTTAGCTGCAAAAATTGGATGGCCAGGTTAGTTTGCCAAGAAGTACTTAAAAGAGCAACCACAGTTCTGGAAAAAAGTCTTGTGGACAGATGAGATGCAGATTAACTTATATCAGAGTGATGGCAAGGGCAAAGTATGGAGAAGAGAAGGAATTGCCCAAGATCCAAAGCATACCACCTCATCCGTGAATCAGCAAGACAATGATTCCAAACATACTGCTAAAACAACAAAGGAGTTTTTCTAAGCTAAAATATGGTCAATTCTTGAATGGCCAAGTCAATCACCCGATCTGAACCCAATTGAGCATGCTTTTTATGTGCTGAAGAGAAAACTGAAGGGGACTAGCCCCCAAAAAACAAGCATAAGCTAAAGATGGCTGCAATACAGGCCTGGCAGAGCATAACCAGAGAATACACCCAGCAACTGGTGATGTCCATGAATCGCAGACTTCAAGCAGTCTTTGCATGCAAAGGATATGCAACAAAATACTAAACATGACTACTTTCATTTGCATGACACTGCTGTGGCCCAAATGTTATGGTGCCCTGAAATGGGGGGACTTTGTTATTATCCACAGAGGACGCCATCTCTCTGGCTCTTCACACTGTCCTGACTCTCCTGGAGAGACAGGGCACGTACGTGAGGATGCTATTCATAGACTATACCTCTGCCTTCAACACGGTCATCCCCACCAAGCTCACCACCAAACTCCACCAGCCAGGCCTCAGCTCGTCGTTATACGACTGGATCCTGAATTTCCTGACGGAGCGACTGCAGGCAGTGAGACTGGGCCCGCACCTGTCCTCCACTATCACCCTGAGTACCGGCACACCACAGGGCTGTGTATTGAGCCCCATGCTCTACTCCCTCTTCACACACGACTGTGTTCCTGCATTCGCCATCAACACCATTGTTAAGTTTGCAGACGACACAAAGGTGATCGGGCTGATCACCAACGATGATGAAACACACTACACAGCGGAGGTGCAGAACCTGGCGGACTGGTGCTCAGATAACAACCTGTCTCTAAACACCTCTAAGACTAAGGAGCTGATCATCAACTTCAGAAGGTCACATAATGGGGAATACGCTCTGATTTGTATCAACAGGGACAGTGTGGAGTGTCCAGCTTCAGGTTCTGGGCACACACATTTCGGAAGACCTCACATGGTCCACTAACACCGCTGCGCTGGTCAAGAAGGCACAGCAACAACTGCTTTTCCTAAGAACACTGAAAAAGACTGATCTGTCCCAACAGCTGCTGACGACCTTCTACCGCTGTACCACAGAGAGCATCCTAACGCATGGCATCTCTGTGTGGTATCTCAGCTGCACGGAGGCGGAGAGGAGAGCTCTTCAGCGGGTAGTCTACAGAGCTCAGAAGATTATCGGGATGCAGCTTCCACCCTTGGAGGGCATCTACAATACACGATGCCTCAGGAAAGCCACCAGCGTTCATAAAGACTCCTCACACCCCTGCAATAGTCTATTCGAACTTCTACCATCCGGCAGACGTTACAATGCCTTCTACGCCCACACCTCCAGACTTAGGAACAGCTTCATCCCCAGAGCCATAGCTGCTCTGAACCGGTCCTGCTGAGTGCCCCCCCCCCCATGAACTGTCTCCTTCGGATGGTCACGTCGCACAGCGACCCGGCACAGACCTACTTGCACTTTATACTGTTTTAACTGTTTTCTAATTTTGTTTCTCTGGGTTGTCTAAATTTCTCTTGATTAGCTAACTAATTTATTACATCGAATGGAAGTCGCATTCCCAATCTCGTTGTACCCCTGTACAATGACAATAAAGATATATTGTATTGTATATTGTGTTGTATTGTATTGTAAACACAGCTGTAAACACATGGTGAAACCAAAATGTATAAAAATGGCCTTTATTAAAATCTGACAATGTGCACTTTAACCACATGTGATTTTTTTCTATTACAAATCTCAAATTGTGCAGTACAGAGGCAAATAAATAAATGATGGGTCTTTGTCCCAAACATTATGGAGGGCACTGTCAGTCTCTTAAACATTGCTATCATATCTGCTTCCACCACCTCCCCCACAGCACGTTGCAAGCAGTGACCTCTGTGTAAAAAATCTTGCCGAACCCATCTCCTTAAACTTTCTCTTTATCTTTCAACCTCTGCTGGAAATGAATAGATGTTAATTGCACCACAGCTCAATTACTGCACATAATTATGGTCACCACAAGATGTTACAGCATGTGCAAAGCTGCTGGGGATCTACAAAGGTATGTGGAGACTGGGAATTGTGGCCATAAGGTCAGATTGGGATGTTTTCTATGGAATAGAGGAGACAGAAGGAGATTTACAACATTGTGAGATGCTTAGATCCAGTAAAACAGGAAGGAACTATTTCCTTGGCACAGTCAAAAGCCCTGGTAGGGATTTAAAGTAATTACCACAAGCATTCAAGGGGAAAAAATATGAAAAACAATTCACTCAAAGCATCTCATATTTGACTTGGGCAGCTTACAATCCAGTGGTATATTGATTTCTCTAACTTCACGTAACCCTTGCATCCCCTGTCTCCGTCCCTCCCCCACTCTAGTTGTCATACTAGCTTCACTGTCGTTCTGTTGAGTTCTGTCCGTATAACTCGTTATCACCAATCCCACAGCCAACAATGGACCATTGTGGGCTCAACCTTTTCTTGATTATTGTTGCTTTCTGCCTTTCTTTCATTCATTTGCCCTAAGTACCATCTATATCTATTGTTCCCCTTTCCCCTGACTCTCAGTCAGAAGGGCCACGACCTGCAGTCACCTATTCCTTTTCTCCAGATGTTGCCTGATCCAGCTTTTTGTGTCTGTCTTCACCGAAAAAAACACATTTCCCAGAAATCCTATGCAATAACCAAGTAACCGTATTGAGCGCCGACTGAAGATGAGGTAGCTCATGCTGGGAACAGGATGAAGCACACAGCTCCGTCAACAAGCACAGACACAAACAACCGCACAGCCCACATGTCAAACTTCCTTCCACTCAACACAAACATTCCAGCATTTAAGATGTTTAACATCTTGCTTCAGTATTACCTCTCGTGTGCTGTCTCTCTGTTCATGAGATCCATTCCTTCTTCCTGCATAAAAAAGAAACCAAAGATTGTTTGAGTTGGGTTTGAGAAACAGGGCTCCCTGTTCACCTACTTTCACTTCACGGATCGCGATTCACAGTGGTGCAGCAGTAGAGTTGCTGCCTTACAGTGCCAGAGACCCAGGTTCCACCCTCATTATTGGTGCTGTCTGTGGAGTTTGCATGTTTGCCTGTGACCATGTGGGTTTACTATGGGTGCTCTGCTTTAACATACAACTAGTGTATAGGTATTTAGTTGGTCGGAGCAGACTTGGTGGACCAGAGGGCCCATTTCCATTCTGCATCTCAAAACAAAACTTCCATTACAATGAAGAGCTTTATATATTAGTCACTAGGAATGCTTCACTTGCTACAGAGAAATATAGGGCCCAGCTGGGATATATATTTTCAAATAGAGGTCCGTGAAATACAAACACTGTTTGCTTGGGTGGCATCTCTGAAATACCCAAGCCACAAATTCTTAAAAATGCATGTTTTGCTTTTCATTTATTGCATCTTTCTGACCTCTCAGAGTTATACAGCACAAAATCAGCTCTTTGGCCCAACTCACCCATGCTGACCAAGATGTCAATTCTGAGCTAGCCCCACTTGCCTGCGTTTGGCCCATAATTCCTGTAAATCTTTCCTATCCATGTACCTGTCTTTTAAATGCTGTTATTGTATCTGCCTCAAGTACCTCCTCTGGCAGCTCGTTCCATATACCCACCATCCTGTGTGAAAGAATTGTCCCTCAGGACCCTTTTTAATCTTGCTCCCTCTTCCTAGCATCCACAGCAGCCCTGCGATTCCTGACCTATTTCATGAATGCTCATGTCAGGAAGGGTTCTTTAGGAACCTAAACCTTTGTTATCTGGGGAGACCTACATCTGAACATAATAAGCTACGGGAAATATATCAATGTGAAGGGAGTCTGTGCAATGGGTCAGGTAGCTCATGAAGGATTTTAACAAGTACATTTAAGTCCATTGCACTCTAGACTTCTCAATATCCGATCAACAAACATTGTGGAAGTCAGTTTCATTCATTGTCTCTAAAATCTGTTGGTCTCTGACTGACTGTTGGAAAGGACAGCATTTTAACTTAATAATTTTGAAGGATTGCGCTGTTTTAATGACAACTGTAGAAAGTACAAGTTTGTAGGTTAATTGGCTTCAGACAAACTCTACATTTAACATGAAGGCAATTTATGGATTTCAAATGAGTCGGGGTATTCAACAAATCTACCAACATTTCATGATAGGCAAAAATGTCTTCTGACACTGCCAGAGTCTGAATCATTATTATATTCAACGTTGACATATTGTTGTATTGCAGGAGAATCAACGGGGAAAGGGATCAGGTAAAATGTTGAGCTGAGACCAATGATCAGGTCAGCCACAATCTCACTGGACGATGGAGTGAGATTGTCCAGTCTCATGATGTTGCAGTCATGTGGTCAACTCTGGCCACACTGTACTGTGACTGAGAGAAATGTGAAGCAACACATCAGCCACTGTCCCAGGGCATCTCAGATCTGGAGAATCAAATAACCCCATCCCTTGAATAAATGAATTTCTTTATTTCAACACATTGGAACAACTAACCAGAGCAGTGCCCTAATGCTGCCTGTCTCGCTGAGTTACTCCAGCATTTTGTATCTCTCTTTGGTGTAAACCAGCGTCTGCAATTCCTTTCTACACTGTGGACTGCTCACATGCTGAACCCAAATGTGACTGAACACTTGTTGCCAGGACTGAACCTTCTTGGCTTTGAGATGGTGTTGAAGTGTACCTGTTCCACTTTACCTGTTTGATCTGATGCAGCCTGCTGCTTGGGATACGAACAGGTGATGAAGGGACGATCTGGAAAAAGTAAATGTGAATACCCCAAATCTTTATTACAAATTATACAGAACACGTAATATTTAAAAATATATATATTCTTAGAGGATCTCATGCTGAGTAAGTGGAGAAAGGTTCAGGCTGGGGACAGAGCAGGTATTAACTTGAGATAAACAATTACACGGCCAAATAATCTCAAGTGCAGCTCAGCAAAGAGCCGTCATTAAGCACAACTTCTCAACTCCGCCAACGCTGCTCCATTCATCTCCTCGGCCCTTCACTGCATTTCTGGCCCTGGTGTCTCTGGACAGCCACTTTGTGCTGCTCCCATGCTCACTGTGACCCGCACAGAAGGAATTTACTCTAATTTTGTCAATTGGTGGCTAAGATGACTGGATCTCATTACCAGATGTGCCTGGGGGAGAACATGATAGATGATAAAGGTTGATAAAGACACTGCGGCAATGTCTTTTAAATGAACTTTTGAAATGAATAAATGGGCAGGTGAAATTTAATGGTGAGTTGTGAAGTGGTATACCCTCGGCAGAGAGAATAACAAAAGACAACAAAGTCGAAATGGCAAAGATCTTCAGTGTGCAGGAACTGGATGAGTTCTAAATCTTGAAGGGCAGGTGCAAGTAAAGTTCATAAAGTAAACGAGATCTTGGGATTTATGTGGAGCAAGAAAATACAATGTTTTGTTACAAAACACGCGATAGACCACAGCTTTGGTCACCACATCCTTTGGTAAGACTTCTACAGGAGATGCAGAAAAGGATATTTCTTGGGATGAGGGAGTCAGCGAAAAGGTGAAGCGAGGTTGTTCCCCTTGGAACAAAGATGGTTGGGAGGAGGCGTATGAAATCATTACTGGTTTAACGACGGTACAGGAAAGGATGTTGTTCCATTAGCTAATGGTTCAAGGTCTGTAGGCACATATTTTAAACTCAGGGCAAAGGATACTTGTGAAATGCGATTAATTTATTTCTAAAAAGTAATTCTTTATAATTTGGAACTCATAATCTCTGTTATTTATAAAACATAAGTGGTCCAATTAGTAAGTTTGCAGGTAACATAAGCATTGGTGTTGTGGATGGTAAAGGCCATCAAAGATTACAGCAGGATATCGATCGATTGGAAATTTGAACAGAGAAATGGCACGGAATTTAATCCATACGTGTGAGGTGATGCAGATTGGGAGGTCAATGCCAGTCAACCCCAAGTTAGAGAGAGAGGGTGGGGGGTATGCTTCCGAGAAAATAGTCATGTCATGCTTGGATTTATATGAAAAAAATTGAGTTTATTTATTCTTTTAATTTTACATGTTCCGTGAGAGTGGATTTTATTCCTTATCTCAAATTTTGGGATAGTGATTTCTGAATTCTGCAAGAATTCCATAACCCAGATGGCCAAAATGCAGCAGTTGCCTGTCTACAGTAAATGGCAGGACCCTTGGGAACATTGATCTTAAGATGCAAGTCCATAGTTTCCTGATAGTGGCAACGCAATAGATAGGATGCCAATGAAGGCATATGGCATTCTTTCAAAAATAAAATTGATAAATAGATCAGTCCGATGAAGTGGCCTCACTGGAAAAGTCGCCTATCCATTTTCTCCAGGGATGCTGCCTGACCCGCTGAGTTACTCCAGCCTTTAGTGCTCATTTTGTCCAACCTCTCCTTCTAGCTAATCATTCCAATCCAGGCAACATTTTGGTAAACCTCTTCTGCTGAAGTCTGAAGAAGGATCTTGACCCGAAACGTCACCCATTCCTTCTCTCCAGAGATGCTGCCTGTCCCACTAAGTTACTCCAGCATTTTGTGTCTATCTTCGGTTTAAACAAGCATTTGCAGTTCCTTCCTACACATCGAGTATAAGAGATGTAGTTGTATAAAAGTTTAGTTAGGCCACATTTGGACTATTGCGTGCAGTTCTGATCATCACATTAAAGCTTTGGAGAAGGTGCAGAAGGGGTTTATTTCCATTTTTCCTATCATCTTTCTATCATTTCCCATCCATTTTCTTCAAAGATGCTGCCTAACCTGCTGAGTTACTCTAGCATTTTTTTTTCCGATCTAACCAGCATCTGCAATTCTTTTTTATTCCATTTGGACAAAATGGAATTATTTTTCCTCGTGCTTGATAAAGTATTTAAAATTATGAGGGTAGACAATCAAAGTCTTTGTCCCAGAGTGAATGCCAATACTAGAAAGCACAGGTTTAAGGTGAGATATGTGCTTTTTCCTCTGGGAGGTGTCTGGAATGCAGGGGAAAGTGATGGAAGTTGATATGACAGAATCATTTAAGAGGCATTAGGTCAGGTACAGTGCTCTCCATAATGTTTGGGACCAAGACCCATCATTTATTTATTTGCCACTGTCCTCCATAATTTGAGATTTGTAATAGAAAACAATCACATGTGGTTAAAGTGCACATTGTCAGATTTTAATAAAGACCATTTTAATATATTTTGGTTTCACCATGTAGAAATTACAGCAGTGTTGATACATAGTCCCGTCTCCCCCCCCCCCCCCCCCCCCCCAATTTCAGGGCACCATAACGTTTGGGACACAGCAGTGTCATGTAAATGAAAGTAGTCATGTTTAGTATTTTGTTGCATATCCTTTGCATGCAATGACTGCTTGAAGTCTGCAATTCATGGACATCACCAGTTGCTGGGTATATTCTCTGGTGATGCTCTGCCAGGCCTGTATTGCAGCCATCTTTAGCTTATGCTTGCTTTGGGGGCTAGTCCCCTTCAGTTTTCTCTTCAGCATATGAAAGACATGCTCAATTGGGATCAGATCGAGTGGTGATTGACTTAGCCACTTAAGAAGTGACCATTTTTTAGCTTTGAAAAACTCCTTTGTTGCTTTAGCAGTATGTTTGGAATCATTGTCTTGCTGTAGAATGAACCACTGGCCAATGGGTTTTGAGGCATTTGTTTGAACTTGAGTAGATAGGATGTGTCTATACCCTTCAGAATTCATTCTGCTACTCCCATCAGCAGTTGTATCGCAATGAAGATAAGTGAGCCAGTACCTTCAGCACCCATACATGCCCAGGCCATAACAGCCCCACCACCATGTTTCACAGATGAGGTGGTATGCTTTGGATCTTGGGCAGTTCCTTCTCTCCTCCATACTTTGCTCTTGCCATCACTCTGATATAAGTTAATCCCTTGAAGACAGAAGCAGGGGAATTTATTATGGGTAACAAAGAAATGGCAGACAAGTTAAACCGTTACTTTGGATCTGTCTTCACTGAGGAAGATACACACAATCTCCCAAATGTTCTAGGGGCCGGAGAACCTAGGGTGATGGAGGAACTGAAGGAAATCCACATTCGGCAGGAAATGGTTTTGGGTAGACTGATGGGACTGAAGGCTGATAAATCCCCAGGGCCTGATGGTCTGCATCCCAGGGTACTTAAGGAGGTGGCTCTAGAAATAGTGGAAGCATTGGAGATAATTTTTCAATGTTCTATACATTCAGGATCAGTTCCTGTGGATTGGAGGATAGCAAATGTTATCCACTTTTTAAGAAAGGAGGGAGAGAGAAAACGGGTAATTATAGACCAGTTAGTCTGACATCAGTGGTGGGGAAGATGCTGGAGTCAATTATAAAAGATGAAATTGCTGAGCATTTGGATAGCAGTAACAGGATCATTCCGAGTCAGCATGGATTTACGAAGGGGAAATCATGCTTGACAAATCTACTGGAATTTTTTGAGGATGTAACTAGGAAAATTGACATGGGAGAGTCAGTGGATGTGGTGCACCTCGACTTTCAGAAAGCCTTCGACAAGGTCCCACATAGGAGATTAGTGGGCAAAATTAGAGCACATGGTATTGGGGGTAGGGTACTGACATGGATAGAAAATTGGTTGACAGACAGAAAGCAAAGAGTGGGGATAAATGGGTCCCTTTTGGAATGGCAGGCAGTGACCAGTGGGGTACCGCAAGGTTCGGTGCTGGGACCCCAGCTATTTACGATATACATTAATGACTTAGATGAAGGGATTAAAAGTACCATTAGCAAATTTGCAGATGATACTAAGCTGGGGGGTAGTGTGAATTGTGAGGAAGATGCAATAAGGCTGCAGGGTGACTTGGACAGGTTGTGTGAGTGGGCGGATACATGGCAGATGCAGTTTAATGTAGATAAGTGTGAGGTTATTCACTTTGGAAGTAAGAATAGAAAGGCAGATTATTATCTGAATGGTGTCAAGTTAGGAAGAGGGGATGTTCAACGAGATCTGGGTGTCCTAGTGCATCAGTCACTGAAAGGAAGCATGCAGGTGCAGCAGGCAGTGAAGAAAGCCAATGGAATGTTGGCCTTCATAACAAGAGGAGTTGAGTATAGGAGCAAAGAGGTCCTTCTACAGTTGTACCGGGCCATGGTGAGACCGCACCTGGAGTACTGTGTGCAGTTTTGGTCTCCAAATTTGAGGAAGGATATTCTTGCTATTGAGGGCGTGCAGCGTAGGTTCACTAGGTTAATTCCCGGAATGGCGGGACTGTCATATGTTGAAAGGCTGGAGCAATTAGGCTTGTATACACTGGAATTTAGAAGGATGAGGGGGGATCTTATTGAAACATATAAGATAATTAGGGGATTGGACACATTAGAGACAGGAAACATGTTCCCAATGTTGGGGGAGTCCAGAACAAGGGGCCACAGTTTAAGAATAAGGGGTAGGCCATTTAGAACGGAGATGAGGAAGAACTTTTTCAGTCAGAGAGTGGTGAAGGTGTGGAATTCTCTGCCTCAGAAGGCAGTGGAGGCCAGTTCGTTGGATGCTTTCAAGAGAGAGCTGGATAGAGCTCTTAAGGATAGCGGAGTGAGGGGGTATGGGGAGAAGGCAGGAACGGGGTACTGATTGAGAGTGATCAGCCATAATCGCATTGAATGGCGGTGCTGGCTCGAAGGGCTGAATGGCCTACTCCTGCACCTATTGTCTATTGTCTCATCTGTCCACAAGATCTTTTTCCAGAACTGTGGTTGCTCTTTTAAGTACCTCTTGGCAAACTGTAACCTGGCCATCCTATTTTTGTGGCTAACCAGTGGTTTGCATCGTGCAGTGTAGCCTCTGTATTTCTGTTCATGAAGTCTTCTGCGGAAAGTGGTCATTGATAAATCCACACTTGACTCCTGAAGAGTGTTTGTGATCTGTCGGACAGGTTTGGGGATTTTTCTTTATTATAGAGAGAATTTAATGTAGTTTAATGTAGATAAGTGTGAGGTTATTCACTTTGGAAGTAAGAATAGAAAGGCAGATTATTATCTGAATGGTGTCAAGTTAGGAGGAGGGGGAGTTCAACGAGATCTGGGTGTCCTAGTGCATCAGTCAATGAAAGGAAGCATGCAGGTTCAGCAGGCAGTGAAGAAAGCCAATGGAATGTTGGCCTTCGTAACAAGAGGAGTTGAGTATAGGAGCAAAGAGGTCCTTCTACAGTTGTACCGGGCCCTGGTGAGACCGCACCTGGAGTACTGTGTGCAGTTTTGGTCTCCAAATTTGAGGAAGGATATTCTTGCTATGGAGGGCGTGCAGCGTAGGTTCACTAGATTAATTCCCGGAATGGCGGGACTGTCGTATGTTGAAAGGCTGGAGCGATTGGGCTTGTATACACTGGAATTTAGAAGGATGAGGGGGGATCTTATTGAAACATATAAGATAATTAGGGGATTGGACACATTAGAGGCAGATAACATGTTCCCAATGTTGGGGGAGTCCAGAACAAGGGGCCACAGTTTGAGAATAAGGGGTAGGCCATTTAGAACGGAGATGAGGAAGAACTTTTTCAGTCAGAGGGTGGTGAAGGTGTGGAATTCTCTGCCTCAGAAGGCAGTGGAGGCCAGTTCGTTGGATGCTTTCAAGAGAGAGCTGGATAGAGCTCTTAAGGATAGCGGAGTGAGGGGGTATGGGGAGAAGGCAGGAACGGGGTACTGATTGATAGTGATCAGCCATGATCGCATTGAATGGCGGTGCTGGCTCGAAGGGCTGAATGGCCTACTCCTGCACCTATTGTCTATTGTCTATTGTCTATAATTCTTCTGTCATCAGCCGAGGAGGTCTTCCTTGGCATGTCAGTCCCCAGAATTCTTCTGTCATCAGCCGTGGAGGTCTTCCTTGGCATGTCAGTCCCTTTGCGATTAGTAGGCTCACCAGTGCTCTCTTTCTTCTTAATGATGTTCGAACCAGTTGATTTTGGTAAGCCTAAGGTTTGGCTGATGTCTCTAACAGTTTTATTTTTGTTTCTCAGTCTCATAATGGCTTCTTTGACTTTCACTTGCACAACTTTGGTCCTCATGTTGATAAACAGCAATAAAAGTTTCCAAAGGTGATGGAAAGACTGGAGGAAAGATTAGGTGCTGAGAGCTAGAAACATAAAAATTATACATAGAGCTAAACAAAGCTCTCTTACACCTGCATGAAGGAGGCATTTAAACACACCTGAGCAATTACAAACACATGCAAAGCCATGTGTCCCAAACATTAAAGTGCCCTGAAATGGGGGGACTATGTATAAACACAGCTGTAATTTCTACATGGTGAAACCAAAATGTATAAAAATGGCCTTTAATAAAATCTGACAATGTGCACTTTAACTGCATATGATTTGTTCTATTAGAAGTCTCAAATTGTGGAGTACAGAGGCAAATAAATAAATGATGGGTCTTTGCCCCAAACATTGTGGAGGGCACTGTCTATGAACAAGCAGGACTGGAGGGCTGTGCACACTCACTGCAGCCTTGTGTTTCTGGGCACTGGAATTACCATACCAAGCCGTGGCACAACCAGTGAGGCCTCTAGTGCACCTCAATAGTCAATAGTCAATAGTCGTTTATTTGTTACATACACATAAATGTGTAGTAAAATGAAACATTACCCGCAGTTGAACAATAAGACCAATAAGATTAATCAATAAAAATGCAATAACACATACAATCACAACTAACACCAAACAAAAAGAAACATCCATCACAGTGAGTCTCCTCCAGTCCCTTCTCACTGTGATGGAAGGCCAGAATGTCTTTTTCTCTTCCCTGCCGTCTTGTCCCGCGGTCAGGCTGTTGGAGTTGCCACGTCGGGGCAGTCGGGGCTCCCGATATTGAAGCCCCCGCTGGGCGGTGAAAGGTCCGTGGCGGGCCGACCCAAGCCCCGCGATTTGGGGCGGGCGAACACGTTGCCTCTGCCACTGCCGGAGCTCCCGATGTCGGCCCCCAACCAGGGGCCTGCGGGCTTCCGACGTCCACACGGCCCGCGCCGGAGCCTCCGGAGACGAGTCGCAGCCGTTCCCGCAGCATTCGCAGGCAGCCAGCGCCGCAGGTGGTGAGTCCGGTCCGTGGGCTCTGCGAACCAGAGCCCCAGGTGGTCCCAGGAACATGCTGAACCTCCGCAAAATTAGAGTGCTGGCAAACCTTCTTTGTGATTACATCGACATGCTGAGCCCAAGACAAATCATCAGATAAAACACCCAGGAATTTGAAGCTGCTACCCTCCACCGCCAAACCACCAATGAAAACTACCATGTAGTGTCCGACATCGATTCTTCTCCGTGGATTGTCACTTGTCGTTGTGGGAAAGCTTGTGTGGTCATACAAAATGGTTATACAAAATGGCGGCACTGCCCTAGCAGCTGCCGCTCACCTGCGGTCCATTTGTCTTTGTGTTTTTGTTGTTTGTTTTTTTTTTGTCTTAATTGTAGTTGTGATGTGGTGTTTTTGTGTTTGTGTACTGTGTGTGTATGTAGGGGGAGGGGGAAACTAACACTGTAAATATGTGTCCCTTCCGAACGGAGACCCGACCTTTGTTTTCTGGGCCGTGTCTCCGTTCCTGCTGCGGCCTACCATCGGCCCAACTCCTGGAGCTGTCAGCCTCCAGGGCTCTGGTTCGCAGAGCCCGCGGATCGGACTTACCACCACCGGAGCCGGCCATCTTCGGAGGCTGCGGGAGCAGCTGCGACTCGCCTTAGGCTCGGGCCGCGTGGATGCCGACATCGGGAGCTCCGGCAGCGGCAGCGTGTTCGCCCGCCCCGGATCGCGGGGCATGGGGCGCGGACATTTCACCGTCCGGCGCGGCCTAGGATGGCCGCGGGATATTTCTCTGCTGGGCGGGGGCTTCAATGTCGGGAGCCACGACCGCCCCGACGTGCAACAACAGCGGCAGCAGCGTGTGCGCCCGCCCCGGATCGGACTTATCATCGGCGGAGCCGGCCGTCTTCGGAGGCTGCGGGAGCGGCTGCGACGCGACGCGCCTTGGGCTCGGCCCGCTGTGGACCGTCCGGTGCGGCCTGCAACCACAACAACCTGACTGCGGGCGAGGACAGCGGGAGAAGGGAAAGACATTGTGGCCTTCCATCACAGTGAGGAGAGAGAGGACTGGAGGAGACTCACTGTGATGGATGTTTCTTTGATGGATGTTTCTTTTTTTGTGTGTTTTTGGGGTTGGGTGGTTTGAGTGCCTGTTTGATGCTTTTATTGTTGGACTGTGTTTTTGGGGGTTTTGGGGTGTGTGATTTGAATGCCTATTTAATGCTTTTATTGTTGGACTGTGTTTTGGGGGGTTTTTGGGGTTGGGTAATTTTGGGTGCCTGTTTAGTGCTTTTATTGTTGGACTGTGGGTGATTGAATTAACATTTTGTTCAAGATGGCCGCGCCGTTGTGTTTGGCTGCCTGCCACTGTATGTTTCTTTTTTTTCCTGGTCAGATGTGCAGCACTTTGGTCAACGTGGGTTGTTTTTAAATGTGCTATACAAATAAATTGACTTGACTTGACTTGACTTGGTCCTGAGATCCTGAGAGCGATGCCGTCTGGAGCTATGCTCCTGGTAGGGTCACCTATGGTGGTATGGTCGAGGGGGAGGTCCCTGACAAAGAGCAGTTCAACCAAGACCACACGGTGGAACAGGTGGAGGATGATGGCTGACTTTATTGGAGAGTCACAAAAGCTGGGAAGGCAGATTAAGGCTGCAGCAGAAAAGGGTCCCCCAGGTCGTCTTGGACTCCATGCCACTGGATCCTGACTCAGATCCATCAAGGACCCTGTGGTGGCTGTCTGTGCACCAGTCTCCCCACGTTAAACAAAGTCACGCACAGGCATCCGACCCTATGGAGAGGCCAGTCATACTCGCTTCGAGTGACCGCCAATGATGATGGTCTCCGACATCCCTTTTCTGAAGTCAATGATCCTTGGTTTTGTTGATGTGGTACCACTCAACCAGATGTTCTATCTCTCTCCTGTACACTGATTCATCAGCACCCTTCAGCAATGCTGTTAGTGAATTTGTAATTGGCATTGGAGCTGTGCTTAGCTACAGTCGGGGTGAAAGCATAGAGCAGACGCATAAAAACACAGAATGAGCTGCAACTGTGTTGATGGTCCGTGAGAAGATGCTTGTTATATATCCGCACTGATCGGTAACAACATTTCACTGAGTGTGAGGGTCGGTTTAATTTAATTTGGTTTATTAATTGTCACATGTACGGAGGTACAGTGAAAAGGTTTTGTTGCATGTTAACCAGTCAGCGGAAATACACGATTATAATTGTGATTGGGGCGTGGCTGTGTTCTGCAGCTGCGGCTCACCGGCAGTCTCTCCGTTTTTTTTTTGTGTTTTTTTTGTCATTGTTGATGTTAAATGTACGTTTTGTTTTATTTTTAATTCTGTGTATGTAGGGGGGTGGTGGGGGGGTTGGGGGAAACCTTTTTTTAAATCTCCTCCTCAACGGAGATGCGACCTTTACCGTGTCGTATCTCCGTTCGCGCAACGGCCTAACAACGTGGAGTCGGCGGCCTCCAGCTGGGATCGACCTCGAAGACTCCGGTCGCAGGGCCTGGACTTACCATCTCGGAGGTTTCGGCCGTGGGCCCTGCAGACCGCAACATCTGGAGTTCGCAGGTCCCTGGCTGGCGACCGGCTTTTGGGAGCTCCAGCCGTAGCAGCTTCGACCGCCCCGAAGCACGAGGCACGATCAACCCGCCCGCAGGCCCTTCATCGCCCTGCGTGGCCTGGCCGTGGCACTTTACATCGCCCGGTGGGGGCTCAGGACTCTCATCGCCCTGCGTGGCTCGGCCGCGGCATTTTCCATCGCCCGGTGGGGGCTCAGGACTTTCATCGGCCTGCTCGGCTCGACCCTGGGACTTTCCATCGCCCGGTGGGGGCTTCAAGGGGTTGGGAGCCTCGATCGCCTCGTGGCGCCACGGGAGAAGAACGAGGAGGAGATAAGACTTTGCCTTCCATCACAGTGAGGGTATGCCTAGAGCAATCACTGTGATGGCTGTTTTGTGTAAAAAATTGTATCTGTGTGTCTTGTGTTCTTTAATGTCTACTGCCGGACCCTGACGTGAGAGGACGCTGGCGTTGATTATTCGCCGCTTTTCCGTCAGGATAGTTTGTCTGTTTGTCTGTTTGTTTCTATGTTAATTGTATTTGTAAAGCGCTTTGTGCATGTGTTAAGGCGCTATATAAAATAAATATATTATTATTATTATTATTATAATCGAGCCATTCACAGTGTACAGATACATGATAAAGGGAATAAAGACCTTTGAGTTCCTACATCAATGGGCTCAAGAACGTTTTTTTAGATATGTATAGCAATGACTTGAATTTCAAATATGACCAATGAACACACGGGAAATAAAGCTGTGTGTCAGGTGAATAAATCTCTGTTCTCTCAGAGGCTTTACCTGACTGTGTCTGTCTTTACCTGACATGTCTCTCAGTGTCTTTACCTGGACGTGTCTGGCTTTACCTGGCCGTGTCTGGCGTGATCTGGCCGTGTCTGGCTTTACCTGGCCGTGTCTGACGTGACCTGGCCGTGTCTGGCTTTACCTGGCCGTGTCTGATGTGATCTGGCCATGTCTGGATTTACCTGTCCGTGTCTGGCATGAACTGGCCGTGTCTGGCATGATCTGACCGTGTCTGCCATGATCTGGCCGTGTCTGGCTTTACCTGGCCGTCTGGCTTTACCTGGCCGTCTGGCTTTACCTGGCCGTCTGGCTTTACCTGGTCGTCTGGCTTTACCTGACTGTCTGGCTTTACCTGACTATGTCTGTTCACCACCGTTGTGCTGTTCCTCCGGTTGCGCAGAACGTCTGGTTGAAAAATCTGAGAGTTGTCACTAATGAAAAGAAACAAGGAAACATGAGGAGGATATCACACACACGTCACCAAACCCTACAAATAGTTCGGATTCACTTACCGGTTGACCAACGTTAAAAGAAAGTTCATAAGTGATAGGAGCAGAATTAGGCCATTCGGCCCTTCAAGTCTACTCCGCCATTCAATCATGGCTGATCTATCTTTCCCTCTCAACTCCATTCTCCTGCCTTCTCCCCATCACCCCTGGCACCCATACTAATCAAGAATCTAACTATCTTTGCCGTAAAAATATCCATTGACTTGGCCTCCACAGCCTTCTGTGGCAATGAATTCGACAGATTCACCATCCTCTGACTAAAGAAATTTTTCCTGATCTTCTTCCCATAGGAACGTCCTTTAATTCTGTAGCTATGACCTCTGGTCCTAGACTCTCCCACTAGTGGAAACATCCTCTCCACATCCACTCTATCCAGGATTAAGGTTGGATTTAAGGCCTGGTGTATTCACATCAATCTGAAACAAAATACTTTTAAAAGGACTTCAAATAAGTGGCAAAAGCTGAGCTCTGTGGAGATATTGTCATCAGTGCAGTGGCAGACCACTGATATACAAGTCCCTGAGAAACAGTAGGATGAAGCCACTCTGCCCCTTATGTCCACTCTACCATTGAAATGTTGAAAGATAACTTTCTCCATGACAACCATCTTCACCTCGAGATGTTTGTTATCAGGATTCGTGGATTTATCATCTTTCAATTCCATTCATTTTTTAACTAGTGCTAACGTCTTTGGTCTTCCTCCCGAAGAACTTGTACATCTTCAATGAAGACAGAAAAAATACGATTAATTTTTCTGCCATTTCCTTTTACGCTAATATAATTTTTATTAATCACTCACTAAACAAATGCAATATTCATGAAATTTCCAGTCCAAGAATAATGCGTTAAATCTATAGATGATTAAAACCTGGCCATGGACACTAACTGAATGAGTGATGGTCAATTGGCACCTGTGTCCAAGGTAGAAGGACATTTAAGGAAAAGGGTTATAAAGTTATCTGGAAACACAGATGGTCTGAGTCTTAGGTCGTAAAGTCGTAGCTAAACTGCACAGAAACATGGCAATTACTAAGCCAAATGTGTATCTAATTTGTCAACCTGCCTCGGATTGCAAGGATTTTCCTTCGGAAGCAGCGTCCCGTGAATCCAAGTCTCGGTCCTTACTGCAGTCCACAAAGATCAAACTTGAATTGGTCTGATTTCCCCAACAAAGCCACAACACCACAAAATAACCCCCCCCCCCCCCCCCCCCCACCCCTCTGTGGTAACATGTTCCAGTACTGCACCATCCCCTCCCTGAATTGTTCAACTACAATGGCATTTTTTTATTTTCCTCCCAATATGGACATTTCCACATGTCCCCACATAGCCCGATATTCCAGATCTTTGCCCACTCACATAACCCGTTTACATCTCTTGCTTCTTTACAACTTTCAAGCTTCTTTACAACTTTATTTTCTAACTTGTAGCTTCAGCTAATTTAGAACCATACATCCATTCAGCTTAAATCTAATGAATAAACAGTGTTAGAAATTGTTTTATAGGATGTTCAAAATTGAATTGTTGCCTGGAATTTAAAACCCTCCCCAGACCAAAGTCTCAGCTGAACATACACAATGACTTAATCCCAACACCTCTTGTCTGGAGGATTTCAAGATTCATTATACTTAGAAACATAGAAAATAAGTACAGGAGTAAGCCATTCGGCCCTTCGAGCCTACACCACCATTCAATATGATCATGGCTGATCATCCAGCTCAGTAACCTGTACCTGCCTTCTCTCCATACCCCCTGATCCCTTAAGCCACAAGAGCCTCATCTAACTCCCTCTTAAATATAGCCATTGAACTGGTCTCAACTACCTTCTGTGGCAGAGAATTCCACAGACTCACCACTCTCTGTGTGAAGAAATGTTTTCTCATCTCGGTCCTAAAAGACTTCCCCCTTATCCTTAAGCTGTGACCCCTGGTTCTGGACTTCCCCAACATCGGGAACAATCTTCCCGCATCTAGCCTCTCCAACCCCTTAAGAATTTTATATGTTTCAATAAGATCCCCCCTCAGTCTTCTAAATTCCAGCGAGTATAAGCCTAGTCTATCCAGTCTTTCTTCATATGAAAGTCCTGCCATCCCAGGGATTAATCTGGTGAACCTTCTCTGTACTTCCTCTAAGGCTAGAATGTCTTTCCTCAGATTAGGAGACCAAAACTGCACACAATACTCCAGGTGTGGTCTCACCAAGGCTCTGCACAACTGCAGCAGAACCTCCCTGCTCCTATACTCAAATCCTCTTGCTATGAATGCTAACATACCATTCGCTTTCTTCACTGCCTGCTGCACCTGCACGCTTGCTTTCAATGACTGGTGCACCATGACACCCAGGTCACGTTGCATCTCCCCTTTTCCTAATTGGCCACCATTCAGGTAATACTCTGCTTTCCTGTTCTTGCCGCCAAAGTGGATAACCTCACATTTATCCACATTATATTGCATCTGCCATGCATTTGCCCACTCGCCTAATCTATCCATGTCACTCTGCAGCCTCCTAGCATCCTCCTCGCAGCTAACACTGCCACCCAGCTTCGTGTCATCTGCAAACTTAGAGATGTTGCATTCAATTCCCTCGTCCAAATCATTAATATATATTGTAAATAACTGGGGTCCCAGCACTGAGCCTTGCGGTACCCCACTAGTCACTGCCTGCCATTCCTACTCTTTGCTTCCTGTCCGCCAACCAATTCTCTATCCACCTCAACGCTGAACCCCCAATACCGTGTGCTTTAACTTTGTACACCAATCTCCTATGTGGGACCTTGTCGAAGGCCTTCTGAAAGTCCAGATATAACACATCGGCTGGTTCTCCCTTATCCACTCTACTAGTCACATCCTCGAAAAATTCTATAAGATTCGTCAGACATGATTTGCCTTTCATAAATCCATGCTGACTTTGTCCGATGATTTCACCACTTTCCAAATGTGATGCTATCACATCTTTAATAACTGACTCTAGCATTTTCCCCACTACCGATGTTAGGCTAACTGGTCTATAATTCCCCGTTTTCTCTCTCCCTCCCTTTTTAAAAAGTGGGGTTACATTAGCTACCCTCCAATCCTCAGGAACTACTCCAGAATCTAAAGAGTTTTGAAAAATTATCACTAATGCATCCACTATATCTGGGGCTACTTCCTTAAGCACTGGGATGCAGCCTATCTGGCCCTGGGGATTTATCTGCCTTTAATCCATTTAATTTACCTAACACCACTTCCCGACTAACCTGGATTTCCCTCAGTTCCTCCATCTCATTAGATCCCCGGTCCCCTGCTATTTCCGGCAGATTGTTTATGTCTTCCTTAGTGAAGACAGAACCAAAGTAGTTGTTCAATTGGTCTGCCATCTCCTTGTTCCCTATGATCAATTCACCTGTTTCCGACTGCAAGGGACCTACATTTGTCTTAACTAGTCTTTTTCTCTTCACATATCTATAAAAGCTTTTGCAGTCAGTTTTTATGTTCCCTGCCAGTTTTCTCTCATAATCTATTTTCCCTTACCTAATTAAGCCCTTTGTCTGCCTCTGCTGGACTCTGAATTTCTCCCAGTCCTCTGGTATGCTACTTTTTCTGGCTAATTTATATGCTTCATCTTTTGTTTTAATACTATCCTTGATTTCCCTTGTTAGCCACGAATGCACTACCTTTCCTGGTTTCCCCACCGACCAACACCAGACCTTTATCAGCAGCACCATCACGGACCTCATCACCTCCGGCGATCTACCCCCCAGTGCCTCCAATCTCATAGTTCCCCAGCCCCGCACGGCCCGATTCTACCTCCTACCCAAAATCCACAAACAGAACTGTCCCGGCAGACCCATTGTCTCTGCCTGCTCATGCCCCACCGAACTTATCTCTACCTACCTCGACTCCATCCTATCCCCCCCCTGGTTAAATCCCTCCCCACCTACGTCCAAGACACCTCACACGCTCTCCATCTCCTCGATAACTTCCGGTTCCCAGGCCCCCACTCCCTCATCTTCACCATGGATGTCCAGTCACTCTACACTTCCATCCCCCACAAGGATGGTCTCGAAGCCCTCCGTTTCTTCCTCGACCGTAGAACCAGCCAATCCCCATCGACCAACACTCTCCTCCGCCTAGCAGAGCTGGTTCTTACCCTCAACAACTTCTCCTTTGACTCCTCCCACTTCCTCCAAACCAGAGGCGTAGCTATGGGCACTCGCATGGGCCCTAGCTACGCCTGCCTCTTTGTCGGGTACGTCGAACAATCCCTGTTCCAGACGTACACTGGCCCCATCCCCGAACTCTACCTCCGCTACATCGATGACTGCATTGGTGCTACCTCTTGCACCCATGCAGAACTCACTGACTTCATACACTTCACCTCCAATTTCCATCCTGCCCTTAAATATACCTGGACTATCTCCGACATCTCCCTCCCGTTTCTGGACCTCACCATCTCCATCACAGGGAACAGACTAGTGACGGACATTTACTATAAACCCACTGACTCGCACAGCTATCTGGACTACACTTCTTCCCACCCAGTCCCCTGCAAAAAGTCTATCCCCTACTCCCAATTCCTCCGTCTACGCCGCATCTGCGCCCGGGATGAGGTGTTTCACACTAGGGCTTCCGAGATGTCCTCGTTCTTCAGGAAACGGGGCTTCCCCTCCTCCATTATAGATGAGGCTCTCACTAGGGTCTCTTCTACGTCCCACAGCTCCACTCTTGCTCCCCCTCCCCCCACTCGCAACAAGGACAGAATCCCCCTCGTTCTCACCTTCCACCCCACCAGCCAGCGGATCCAACATATCATCCACCAACATTTCCGTCACCTACAACGGGACCCCACCACTGGCCATATCTTCCCATTCCCTCCCCTCTCTGCGTTCCGCAGAGACCGTTCCCTCCGTAACTCCCTGGTCCACTCGTCCCTTCCTACCCAAACCACCCCAACCACGGGCACTTTCCCCTGCAACCGCACGAGATGCAACACCTGTCCCTTTACCTCCCCCCTCAACTCCATCCAAGGACCCAAACAGTCTTTCCAGGTGAGACAAAGGTTCACCTGCACCTCCTCCAACCTCATCTATTGCATCCGCTGCTCTAGATGTCAACTCATTTACATCGGCGAAACCAAGCACAGGCTCGGCGATTGCTTCGCTGAACACCTGCGCTCGGACTGCATTAACAAAACTGATCTCCCGGTGGCCGAGGACTTCAACTCCCCCTCTCATTCCCAGTCTGACCTTTCTGTCATGGGCCTCCTCCAGTGCCATAGTGAGGCCCACCGAAAATTGGAGGAACTGCACCTCATATTTCGCCTGGGCAGTTTGCAGCCCAGTGGTATGAACGTCGACTTCTCCAACTTTAGATAGTCCCTCTGTCCCTCCCTTCCCCTCCCCCTTCCCAGATCTCCCTCTATCTTCCTGTCTCCACCTATATCCTTCCTTTGTCCCGCCCCCCTGACATCAGTCTGAAGAAGGGTTTCGACCCGAAACGTCACCCATTCCTTCT
The DNA here is from genome assembly GCF_053455715.1 of Rhinoraja longicauda. Lineage (NCBI taxonomy): Eukaryota > Metazoa > Chordata > Chondrichthyes > Rajiformes > Arhynchobatidae > Rhinoraja > Rhinoraja longicauda. Next base: position 661,200 of record NW_027601267.1, on the reverse strand, counting down.
CTCCCGAGATGCTGCCTGACCTGCTGAGTTACTCCAGCATTTTGTGAATAAATCGATTTGTACCAGCATCTGCAGTTATTTTCTTATACTACCTTTCCAAACTGGGATGAACAATTGTTGTAGTTCATCCATGCGATCTTTAAATGCCTTCCATTGCATGTCCACCGTCAACCCTTTAAGTATCAATTGCCAGTCTATCTTGGACAATTCACGTCTCATACCCTCAAAGTTACCTTTCTTTAAGTTCAGAACACTTGTTTCTGAATTGTATAAGAAAATAACTGCAGATGCTGGTACAAATCAATTTATTCACAAAATGCTGGAGTAACTCAGCAGGTCAGGCAGCATCTCGGGAGAGAAGGAATGGGTGACGTTTCGGGTCGAGACCCTTCTTCAGACTGATGTCAGGGGGGCAGGACAAAGGAAGGATATAGGTGGAGACAGGAAGATAGAGGGAGATCTGGGAAGGAGATGGGGAAGGGAGGGACAGAGGAACTATCTAAAGTTGGAGAAGTCGATGTTCATACCACTGGGCTGCAAACTGCCCAGGCGAAAATTTAGGTGCTGTTCCTCCAATTTCCGGTGGGCCTCACTATGGCACTGGAGGAGGCCCATGACAGAAAGGTCAGACTGGGAATGGGAGGGGAAGTTGAAGTGCTCGGCCACCGGGAGATCAGTTTGGTTAATGCGGACCGAGCGCAGGTGTTCAGCGAAGCGATCGCCGAGCCTGCGCTTGGTTTCGCCGATGTAAATGAGTTTCTGAATTGACTTTGTCACTCTCCATCCTAATGAAGAACTCCACCATATTATGTTCACTCTTGCCCAAGGGGCCTCGCACAACAAGACTGCTAACTAACCCTTCCTCATTACTCAATACTGACTAAATGACGACTTCTTATTCTGAAACAATGTAAGCCTTTCAAGACCACTCGGTATTGTATACCAATAAAAATCAACTCTTGTTTTTCCAAACCTCAGCAAATATCGACCCAGTCAGAACACAAATTTTTTTAAATTTTGAGAGGGACGGACATAGTTGACGTGGGTAGGCTTTTCCCTTTGAGAGTGGGGAAGATTCCAACAAGGGGACATAGCTTCAGAATTGAGGGACAAAGATTTAGAGGTAACATGAGGGGGAACTTCTTTATTCAGAGGGTTGTGGCTGTATGGAATGGGCTTCCGGTGGAAGTGGTGGAGGCTGGCTCGATTTTATTATTTAAGAGTAAATTGGATAGGTATATGGATAGGAGGGGATTGGAGGGTTATGGTCTGAGTGCAGGTAGATGAGACTAGGTCAGGGAGAATGGTCGGCGTGGACTGGTAGGGCCGGACAGGCCTGTTTCCATGCTGTAGTTGTTATATGTTATATGTTATATTCATCACAGGACGCACAAGCAGCTCAACCCACGAATCACTCTGGTGGGCTCCTGTGAACTATCTCCAGAATGCAAGAAGTTCCCCACTTTAGTTATATCAAACTACACAATTTACTTCATACCTCAATGTACCATACACTAGAAACATAGATAATAGGTGCAGGAGGAGACCATTCGGCCCTTCGAGCCAGCACCGCCATTCAATATATCATGGCTGATCATCCCCAATCAATAACCCGTGCCTGCCTTCTCCCCATATCCCTTGATTCCACTAGCCCCTAGAGCTCTATCTAACTCTCTCTTAAATCCATCCAGTGATTTGGCTTCCACTGCCCTCTGTGGCAGAGAATTCCACAAATTCACAACTCTCTGGGTGAAAAGGTTTTTTCTCACCTCAGTTTTAAATGGCCTCCCCTTTATTCTGTGGCCCCTGGTTCTGGACTCGCCCAACATTGGAAACATTTCTCCTGCATCTAGCTTGTCCAGTCCTTTTATAATTTTATGTTTCTATAAGATCCCCTCTCATCCTTCCAAACTCCAGTGAATACAAGCCTAGTCTTTTCAATCTTTCCTCATATGACAGTCCCTGGTAGGCAAACATTTTCCTTTTGCCAATTCCATTCACTTGCATATCACCACCCTCATTACGCCATTAATGGTTACATCCCCATAGCATGGTTTCATTCTAAAATATTCTCCCTCAACCCTATCCCCAAATCCTTCATCCCACTATTCCAAATTGCCTCCAATACTCAATCCCTTCCATCCTTCTCCCAAATTCCCCCCGCCACTCTTTTTGATTCTCCCCAAACCTGTTGCCTTGAAACAGTGAATGTGAACTCACTTCAGTTTTAACACAGGTTCCATTTCTACTAATATCTTTGCAAAGTTCCTCATAGAAGGACAATGATCTATGTGTAGGCTCCTTTCTCTCTCCCTTGTGTTCATTATGCCACCTTTCTTGCAATCCTGTATCCGGGTTAACATGTAAAGCAATTTCTGCTGTGTAACAATCGAGCCATTCAACAGTTCTGGCATCACAATGAGTGATGTTCTGCATATTTGACATCCATCCAGCAACGTTCAAAAGCACCTTGAAATCACGAAGCAGTTAGCAACAGAAGCAACCAAGCAACAGCAGAGACTGCCAGTAAACAGCCTACTCCAAAGCAAAGTCCATTTATTGTTTGAAGGAAAGAGGAAGCATCATCCAAATAATAGCTTGCCAATTTCTCCAGCATGGAGAATGGACAGTTAAATACAAAATATACATTATTGCAATGTGGTCATCAGCCTCTTTTGACAGAGGAATTACCCAATCATCTACACTCTGGTGAAAGCATTCATAAAATTCACCTAACTAAATTGAATGGATAATTAACATTAAAAGAAAAACAAAATTACTCTCCTAACAATCTTAGCTCTTACTACCTACAACAAGAAATTTAGATTCACAGAAAGATTCAACCCATCGTGCTGCTTTGGGTTTTTCAATTATTCTCAATAATGGGAATGCCTTGTCCTTCGTGTTTATTCAGTTCACTTTTGAAAATTCCAACACCCTTTTGGGCAGCATAACTTGCTGCAAAAAGCTGCTTTCCTTATCGTTCTGTATTTTTGACATTCACTGTAATTTGTGCCTTCAACAACCCTCCCAACCTGGTAGTACTCTCATTCCCTAATTCACAAGAGCAAGAAAAGGTTGAACATCTCCAGCACATCTTTGCAGTATCTGAACAACATGCAAGTACACTTGGTATCATCAGCGTGGGTGGTCATTCAGCCCAGGTCTACACCAGCTCCGTGCAAACCCTTCAATTCCTTCCTCACACCTGCCCCTATAAATTATTCCATCCCCAATATATTACAAGGTCTTAATTGATCCCATCTCCACGACCAAGACAGTGAATTCAAGATCATAATTAGAATCATAGTGAGAGGTCCTTTGGTCCACCTTGTCCACGCCGACCACAAGACGACCTACATGTCCAATTTTCTTGCTTTTGGTCCATATCCTTCTACAACTTCCCTATCCAAGAACCAGTCCAAACACATTTTAATGTCCAATCACTCCAAGGATGCTGCCTGGCCCACTGAGTACCTCCTCCAGCACTTACTGTTTCACCTGACATTTTACTCTTCCCCTTTCCACCATCCAGAGATCCCGAACAGTTCACCCAGGCGAAGAAACATCTCACCAGAAAAAACAGGCCTGATCAGATAAATCCCAAGCCTGATCAGATATATCCGAGGACACTGTGGGAATTTAGAGAGGAAATTGCAGGTGCCCTGGCTGAGATTTATGCGGTCACTAAATACGGGCGAGGTGCCGTTTAGAAGCAATTAGGCAGGTGAAACTAGACAAGCAATTAGGCAAGTGGAACGAATGTGGATGGGACATGTTGGTCGGTGTAGAGAAATTGGGCTAAGAACCTGTTTCCACACTGTATGAATCTATGATTCGGTCTCCTCTACATTGAAGAAACCAAAGGTAGATTGATTAGCTCCATCCTGTCAGATGTGTCAGACTTGCCTGTCAAGTCTCTTTCCCATTCCTACTTGGAGAGTTCAACAAAGCCCAATGTAAGCTGCAGTAGTGGCATCTCATATCTCCACCTCGCATCTTAATAATCAGGAGCACAAGTAGGCACCTGGCCTTTCATCAAGTTGCGCAGGAAAATAACTGCAGATGCTGGTACAAATCGAAGGTATCACAAAATGCTGGAGTAACTCAGCAGGTCAGGCAGCGTCTAGTCCGCTTAACCAACCTAATCTCCCGTTGGCTGACCACTTCAACTCCCCCTCCCAGTCTGACCTTTCTGTCATGGGCTTCCTCCAGTGCCATAGTGAGAGGAAATTGGAGGAACAGCACCTCATATTTCGCTTGGGCAGTTTACAGCCCAGTGGAATGAAAATTGACTTCTCCAACTTTAGATAGTTCCTCTGTCCCTCTCTTCCCCTCTCCCTTTCCAGTTCTCCCATTGTCTTCCTGTCTCCACCTATATCCTTTCTTTGTCCCACCCCCCTGACATCAGTCTGAAGAACGGCCTCGACCCGAAATGTCACCCACTCTTCTAGATGCTGCCTGACCTGCTGAGTTACTCCAGCATTTTGTGATACCTGGCCATTCATCAAGATCATTGCTGATCTTCAACATCAACGCCAAGTTCCAGCACCATCCCCACAATATCCAAATATTTATCTGGATTTTAATGAATCCATCGCTCAGCAGCCATCACTCCTATCAACTCTGTCTCCTTCTGAGCCAAGCTGCCATCCCAGAGCCAAGCTGGTGACTCTCCACGACATTCCACCTCTGGCTTGCTGGCTGCACCTGGAGTTAGCTCAGTGACTTTGACCAACATTTCCTTATCTGTCACCATTAAATAGTTTATTTTCTGCTCTGATGCAAAAACCTTGCATTTCTTCACCATATTTAATTTCTCACACCTGTTGTCTATATCCCCATTAAGCTACCTCCTTCTCATAGCTCACAATCCACCTGGTTTTGTATTAAAAACAAAACTTGAATAATGACATTTGGTTCCTTCAGCCAAACTGCTCAGAAAGATTGTGAATATATGGGGTCCAAACATCAATTCCTGGGATAACCAAATAAAATGTTTATTCACACCTTGTTTTCTTAACCAATTCTCAATCTGCACCTCCTTCTCTCGTGTGACCCATCAACGTCTTTCTTACATCAGCTCTTTTTTATTTCCAACAGATCAGCTGCGATTAACATGTCTTCTCTGCCCCTCTCAGCTGCACCATGCCTCTCATTCCACTGTTCTAAATGGCTGAAGAATTACAAAGCCCTCCTCTTGCAACATTGTTAACCATTCAATAATCTGTTTTTCTTTCCTATTTCTATTCTGTTATTTTTCAAACATGGCACAGTGAGTAAATCAGTTTTGTTCAGTTTTGGTCTCCTAATTTGAGGAAGGACATTCTTGCTATTGAGGGAGAGCAGCGTAGGTACACAAGGTTAATTCCCGGGATGACGGGACTGTCATATGATGAAAGAATGGAGCGACTGGGCTTGTATTCACTGGAATTTAGAAGGATGCGAGGGGATCTTATAGAAACATATAAAATTATTAAGGGTTTGGACACGCTAGATGCAGGAAACATGTTCCCCATGTTGGGGGAGTCCAGAACCAGGGGTCACAGTTTAAGAATAAGTGGTAGGCCATTTGATACTGAGATGTGGAAAAACGTTTTCACCCAGAGAGTTGTGGAATTCTCTGCCTCAGAAGGCAGAGGAGGTCGATTCACTGGATGCATTCAAAAGAGAGTTAGATACAGCTCTTAGGGCTAGCAGATTCAAGGGATATGGGGAGAAGGCAGGCACGGGTTACTGTTTGTGGGTGATCAGCCATGATCACATTGAATGGCGGTGATGGCTCAAAGGGTCGAATGGCCTACTCCTGCATCTATTGTCTATGTATCTATGTATCTAACCACTGAACGTCCTACCTAATCTTTCTCACAGCACCAGACAATAGGTCAGCATCCCATTGTCTCCCTGTATCCTTGTTGTCAACGTGAGCATCAGGTTCTGACTCATCAACTCTATCCTGTCTCCCTGCCACCCTGTTTACACAAATTCTCTCAAAATATTTAGCACCCTCTTGATGATTTCTTTTACGTTGGCGCCTGAGAGGCCCATCAAAACTTACAGACATTGCTCTCTATCCTGACGATAATGTACTGTACTTCATAAATTCATTATACTCCCCACTTAATCATCCTATGTCCCACAATAGCATGGTCAAGAAAGACTGCCTTCCTTCAAGGTGGCATCATTCTCGCCAGACTCCAACAATGTGAGATGTTGACACTGATTGCAACATTTTCAGACCCACTCTGATAAAACCACATGAGATGCAACGTTAACCGCAGCCTGGCTGTGTGACAGCCGTGGCTGGACCATCTCTCTCTACTTGTGTGCTCGTCCCTAAGACAGTGTCGGGAGCTGCCATCCCTCCCTCACTGACGGTATGTTTCAATCCGCAAAGCGATCGCATGGCAGCCGTAAGCTGGGGACACGCCCCTCCGCTCTGCGGGCCGACGCCAGGCGAGCCCCGGCCTCGTGACTCGCTGCACCGGAGCCTGCGGCCGGCCACTCGCTCACCTCATGCCGCTGATCATCGGCGCGCTGTTGGAGCGCCGCAGGCCGCCGCAGTCGCTCGGGGCCGGCGCGCCGGGCAGCTCCAGCTCCATTCTCTCGTGGGCCATGGCCGGAGCCCGGCCCGGGGCACCCTGCCAGCCGAGGCCCGGGCTCGGCAACTGCGGCCTAACACACACCGCTGGCGCCTGGGCCTCGGCCTCGCCCACATCCCTGGCCCGCCCGCCCGCGCTCGCTGCAGCCGCCACCAATCGCAGCGCCGCCTCCGCGACCGGCGGTCAATCAGCGGCAGCCAGGGAAGCAGGTGGCCGCGCCGGACAATGACAGCTCGCTGCGGCCACTCTCATTGGCCGTTCCATTCACCAATCGGATTGGCGGTCTGTCCGGTCAATCAGGTGACAATTAACCAATTAGGCGCTGGGGCTGAGTGGGAGTCAGGAAACACGCAAGGCGGACCAATCAAACGCTTCGTGCGGCGACTAAGCCACGCGCCGGAAGTGTTGCTTCTGACAGCTGGCACACTGAAACGCCGCGTTCCGCCCCGCCCCTACCTCTACCCAGCCCGCCTCCCCTACCTCTACCCCGCCCGCCTCCCCTACCTCTACCCCGCCCGCCTCCCCTACCTCTACCCCACCCCCGCCGCTCCTCCGCCCCCCACCCCTCCTCTACCCCGCCCCGACCTCTACCCCCCAACCCGCCGCGACCTCGCCCCCGCCCCGACCTCTACCCCGCACCCCCCCCAACCCGCCCCTACCTCTACCCCCCTCCCCCCACCGCAGGGCGAAATCATTACTTAAAATGTCTCAATCTGAAGTTGGTTCAAAGCAAGGCTAATTCTTGACTCGTAGAAACATAGAAAATAGGTGTAAATGCAGACAAATGAGACTTGTTCAGGAAAGCATCTTGGTCAGAATGGATGAGTTGGGCTGAAGGGCCTGTTACCAAGCTGTTTTTTAACCCACTGACTCTCATATTCAGTGACCTGACTAACAAGGCCAGTACACCACATGCCTTCCTAATCAGGGTCGACTGTGGGAAACTGTGGAAGAAATTAATTTAGAGGGAAATGAAAGGAAAATGAAAAAGCGAACTTTGCAGGTTTGCTCCGAGACTTTATTGCATGATAGTCAATAGTCAATAGTCGTTTATTTGTCACATACACATAAATGTGTAGTGAAATGAAACATTACCCGCAGTTGAAACAATAAGACCAATAAGAATAATAAATAAAAATGCAATAACACATACATGGAGAGAAGGCGGCAGTTAACTGCTCACCAGTTCTCTGACTTCACAGCAGAAGTAGCCGACAGTTACATAATATAAGAAAATAGCGGATGTAATAGATGAGGTTGGAGGAGCAGCGGATGCAATAGATGAGGTTGGAGGAGGTGTAGGTGAACCTTTGTCTCACCTGGAAAGACTTTGGGTCCTTGAATGGAGTTGAGGGAGGAGGTAAAGGGACAGGTGTTGCAACTCGTGCGGTTGCAGGGGAAAGTGCCCGGGGTTGGGATGGTTTGGGTAGGAAGGGACGAGTGGACCAGGGAGTTGCGGAGGGAACGGTCTCTGCGGAACGCAGAGAGGGGAGGGGATGGGAAGATATGGCCAGTGGTGGGGTCCCATTGTAGGTGACGGAAATGTTGGCGGATAATTTGTTGGATCCGCTGGCTGGTGGGGTGGAAGGTGAGAACGAGGGGAATTCTGTCCTTGTTGCGAGTGGGGGAGGGGGAGTAAGAGCGGAGTTACGGGATGTAGAAGAGACCCTAGTGAGAGCCTCATCTATAATGGAGGAGGGGAAGCCCCGTTTCCTGAAGAACGAGGACATCTCGGAAGCCCTAGTGTGAAACACCTCATCCCGGGCGCAGATGCGGCGTAGACGGAGGAATTGGGAGTAGGGGATAGACTTTTTGCAGGGGTTCGGGTGGGAAGAAGTGTAGTCCAGATAGCTGTGTGAGTCAGTGGGTTTATAGTAAATGTCCGTCACTAGCCTGTCTCCTGTGATGGAGATGGTGAGGTCCAGAAACGGGAGGGAGATGTCGGAGATAGTCCAGGTATATTTAAGGGCAGGATGGAAATTGGAGGTGAAGTGTATGAAGTCAGTGAGTTCTGCATGGGTACAAGAGGTAGCACAAATGCAGTCGTTGATGTAACGGAGGTAGAGTTCGGGGATGGGGCCGGTGTGCGTCCGGAACAGGGATTGTTCGACGTACCCGACAAAGAGGCAGGCGTAGCTAGGGCCCATGCGAGTGCCCATAGCTACGCCTCTGGTTTGGAGGAAGTGGGAGGAGTCAAAGGAGAAGTTGTTGAGGGTAAGAAACAGCTCTGCCGACAGTTATTCTGTGCAGTAAACAACTTATGTTTTTTGTTAGAATATTTTCGTAGAGTTGTGTATATCAACAACATGGGTACCAATTATTTCATTAGTCATAACATACTTTTTGTTTATGTGAATCTTATTCAACAACAGATGGTAAATACAAGTCAAACACAATACAAGGGCATCTTGACATTATTCTATCTCACCTTTTAGGCGGTCCGCGCCCCCATCCCTTCTCCGAGCCATCATAAGCCCCCCATTTACAGTAACATCACTACTAGCGGTCAGGGGCGCGGGTGGTCTAATGTAACTTCTCACAGAAGGGAAAACAAGCTTCATTATCTCCTCTACCATTTCATGTTGACCTTTACCATCCACCCTTCAACGCATTCCCAGACAAGAGGTAATATGTCTAATCTTAATATGTCTAATCTTACTTTGAAAATGATCCACGATTTCTAGAGCCACTTCCTTAAGTACCCTGGGATGCAGACCATCAGGCCCTGGGCACTTATCAGCCTTCAGTCCCATCAGTCTACCCAACACCATTTCCTGCCTAATGTCAATTTCCTTCAGTTCCTCCATCACCCTGGGACTTCTGTCCACTAGTACATCTGGGAGATTGTGGCTTCCTTAGTGAAGACAGATCCAAAGTACCTGTTCAACTCGTCTGCCATTTCCTTGTTCCCCATAATAAATTCACCTGCTTCTGTCTTCAAGGGACCCACATTTGTCTTAACTATTTTTTTCCTCTTCACCTAAAGAAGCTTTTGCTATCCTCCTTTATATTCTTGGCTACCGTACCTTCGTACCTCATCTTTTCTCCCCGTATTGCCTTTTTAGTTATCTTCTGTTGCTCTTTAAAAGAGTCCCAATGCTCTGGCTTCCCGCTCATCTCCAAGATGTTGAAAATATTCAGAACAAGGAGTCACAGATGCTGGTTTACAAAAAAAAGGCAAAGTACTGGAGTGGCTCCTGGGTGTGACCTGGGTGTGCTTGTACATCAGTCACTGAAAATAAGCATGCAGGTTCAGCAGGCAGTGAAGAAAGCTAATGGCATGTTGGCCATCATTGCGAGAGGATTTGAGTTTAGGAGCAAGGAGGTCCTACTGCACTTGTGCAGGGCCCTGGTGAGACCTGGAGTATTGTGTGCAGTTTTGGTCTCCTAATTTGAGGAAGTACTTTCTTGCTATTGAGGGAGTGCAGCGTAGGTTCACCAGGTTAATTCACGGGATGGCGGGACTGACATATGGTGAAAGAATGTGTCGATTGGGCTTGTATTCACTGGAATTTAGAAAGATGAGAGGAGATGTTATAGAAACATATAAACGGTCTCACCAGGGCCCTGCACAACTGCAGTAGGACCTCCTTGCTCCTAAACTCAAATCCTCTCGCAATGAAGGCCAACATGCCATTAGCTTTCTTCACTGCCTGCTGAACCTGCATGCTTATTTTCAGTGACTGATGAACAAGCACACCCAGGTCTCGTTGCACCTGGGCTAGACGCAGGAAAAATGTTCCCTATGTTGGGGGAAACATAGAAAATTGGTGCAGGAGGAGGTCATTTGGCCCTTCGAGCCAGCACCGCCATTCTTTGTGATCATGGCTGATCATCCATAATCAGTAACCTGTGCCTGCCTTCTCCCCATATCCCTTGATTCCACTAACCCCTAGAGCTCTATCTAACTCTCTTTTAAATTCATCCAGTAAATTGGCCTCCACTGCCTTCTATGGCAGAGAATTCCACGAATTCACAACTCTGGGTAAAAAGTTTCTTCTCATCTCAGTTTTAAATGGCCCCTGCTTCTGGACTCCCCCAACATTAGATAGTTAGATAGAGAGGAAATGGGTGACGTTTCGAGTCGAGACCCTTCAGTCTGAAGAAGGGTCTCAACCCAAAATGTCACCCATTCCCTCTCTCCTAGATACTGCCTGACCTGCTGAGTTACTCCAGCATTGTGTGATACCTTCGATTTGTACCAGCATCTGCAGTTATTTTCCTAAACAAGGACCTCACATTTACCCACATTAAACTGCATCTGCCATGCATCTGCCAACTCACTCAATCTGTCCAAGTCACCCTGCAACCTCCTAACATCCTCTTTGCAGTTCACACTGCCACCCAGCTTTGTGTCATCTGCAAATTTGCTAATGTTACTTTTAATCCCTTCATCTAAGTCATTAATGTATATTGTAAATAACTGCGGTCCCAGCACCGAGCCTTGTGGTACCCCACTAGTTACTGCCTGCCATTCAGTAATCCCTACTCTTTGATTCCTGTCTGCCAACCAATTTTCTATCCATGTCAGTACCCTACCCCCAATACCATGTGCTTTAATTTTGCCCACTAAACTCCTGTGAGATTCCTGTGAGCTGTGAGGAAGATGCTATGAGGTTACAGGGTGACTTGAACAAGTTGTGTGAGTGGGCGGATGCATGTCAGATGCAGTTTAATGTGGATAAGTGTGAGGTTATCCACTTTGGTGGTAAGAATAAGAAGGCAGATTATTATCTGAGAGGTGTCAAGTTAGGAAAAGTGGACGTACTACGGGATCTGGGTGTCCTAGTCACTGAAAGGAAGCATGCAGGTACAGCAGGCAGTGAAGAAAGCCAATGGAATGTTGGCCTTCATAACAAGAGGAGTTGAGCATAGGAACAAAGAGGTCCTTCTGCAGTTGTACAGGGCCCTAGTGAGACCGCACCTGGAGTACTGTGTGCAGTTTTGGTCTCCAAATTTGAGGAAGGATATTCTTGCTATTGAGGGCGTGCAGCGTAGGTTTACTAGGTTAATTCCCGGAATGGCGGGACTGTCATATGTTGAAAGACTGGAGCGACTAGGCTTGTATACACAGGAATTTAGAAGGATGAGAGGGGATCTTATCGAAACATATAAGATTATTAAGGGGTTGGACACTTTAGAGGCAGGAAACATGTTCACAATGTTGGGGGAGTCCAGAACCAGGGGCCACAGTTTAAGAATAAGGGGTAGGTCATTTCGAACGGAGATGAGGAAAAACTTTTTCGGTCAGCGAGTTGTAAATCTGTGGAATTCACGGCCTCAGAAGGCAGTGGAGGCCAATTCTCTGAATGCATTCAAGAGATAGCTAGATAGAGCTCTTAAGGATAGCGGAGTCAAGGGGTATGGGGAGAAGGCAAGAACGGGGTACTGGTTGAGAATGATCAGCCATGATCACATTGAATGGTGGTGCTGGCTCGAAGGGCCGAATGGTCTACTCCTGCACCTATTGTCTATTGTTTATTGTCTATTGTCCTATGTGGGGCCTTATCAAAGGCTTTCTGAAAGTCCATTTACACTACATCCACTGGCTCTCCCTTGTCTATTGTCCGAGTTACATCCTCAAAAAATTCCAGAAGATTAGTCAAGCATAATTTCCCCTTCGTAAATCCACGTTGACTCGGAACGATCCTGTTCCTATCCTCTCCAAATGTTCTGCAATTTCTTCTTTTATAATTGACCCAGCATCTTCCCCACCAATGATGTCAGGCTAACTGGTCTATAATTTCCCGTTTTCTCTCTCCCTCCTTTCTTAAAAAGTGGGATAACATTAGCTATCCTCCAATCCACGGGAACTGATCCTGAATCTATAGAACATTGGAAAATGATCACCAATGCATCCACGATTTCTAGAGCCACTTCCTTAAGTACCCTGGGATGCAGACCATCAGGCCCTAGGCATTTATCAGCCTTCAGTCCCATCAGTCTACCCAACACCATTTCCTGCCTAATGTCAATTTCCTTCAGTTCCTCTGTCACCCTGGGACCTCTGTCCACTAGTACATCTGGGAGATTGTTTGTGTCTTCCTTAGTGAAGACAAATCCAAAGTACCTGTTCAACTCATCTGCCATTTCCTTGTTCCCCATAATAAATTCACCTGCTTCTGTCTTCAAGGGACCCTCATTTGTCTTAACTATTTTTTTCCTCTTCACATACCTAAAGAAGCTTTTACTATCCTCCTTTATATTCTTGGCTAGCTTACCCTCGTACCTCATCTTTTCTCCCCGTATTGCCTTTTTAGTTATCTTCTGTTGCTCTTTAAAAGAGTCTCAAATCCTCTGGCTTCCCGCCCATCTTCACGATGTTGAAAATATTCAGAACAAGGAACCACAGATGCTGGTTTTCAAAAAAAAGGCAGAGTACTAGAGTAACTCAGTGGCTCCGGCATCTTGGGATAACATGGACAGTTGCAACGAGACCTGGATGTGGTACTACATCGGTCACTGAAAGTAAGCCTGCAGGTTCAGTAGGCAGTGAAGACAGCTAATGGCATGTTGGCCTTCATTGCGAGAGGATTTGAGTTTAGGAACAAGGAGGTCCTACTGCAGTTGTACAGGGCCCTGGTGAGACCGCACCTGGGGTATTGTGTGCAGTTTTGGTCTCCTAATTTGAGGAAGTATATTCTTGCTAGAGTGCAGCGTAGGTTTACCAGGTTAATTCCCGGGATGGCGGGACTGACATATGATTAAAGAATGTGTCGACTGGGCTTGTATTCACTGGAATTTAGAAGGATGAGAGGAGATCTTATAGAAACATATAAAAATTTTAACGGATTGGATGGGCTATATGCAGGAAAAATGTTCTCCTTGTTGGGGGAAACAGAATTATAGAAAATAGGTGCAAGAGGAGGCCATTTGGCCCTTCGTGCCAGCATCACCAATCATTGTGATCTTCCATAATCAGTAACCTGTGCCTGCCTTCTCCCAATATCCCTTGATTCCACTAGCCCCTAGAGCTCTATCTAACTCTCTTTTAAATTCATCCAGTAAATTGGCCTCCACTGCCTTCTGTGGCAGAGAATTCCACAAATTCACAACTCTGGGTAAAAAGTTTCTCCTCACAGTTTTAAATGGTCCTTGGTTCTGGACTCCCCCAACATTGGGAACATTTTTCCTGTATCTAGCTTGTCCAGTCCTGTTATAATTTAATACGTTTCTATAAGAACCCCTCTCATCCTTCTAAATTCCAGTGATTATAAGACCAGTCTTTCTAATCTTTCCTCAAATGACAGTCCCACCATCCCGGGGATTAACATCGTGAACCTATGCTTCACTGCCTCAATAGCAAGGATGTTCTTTCTTAATTTAGGAGACCAAAACTGCACACAATACCCCATTGGAAAATGCTCTAAACAGTGCATTCAGAAAGTATTGAGACCCCTTCTCTTTTTCCACATTTTGCTATGTTGCAGCAATATTTTGAAATAGATTAAATTCTTTTTTTTATCATCAATCTACACACAATACCTCATAATAAAAAGCGAAAACAGGTGTTTAGAATTTTTTGCAAAGTAATTAAAAAGAAATAACTGAAATATCACATTTACATAAGTATTCAGACCCTTTACTCAGTACTTTGTTGAGGCACCTTTGGCAGCGATTACAGCCTTGTCTTCTTGGGTATAATGCTACAAGCTTGGCACACATGTATTCGGGTAATTTCTCCCATTCTTCTCTGCAGATCCTCTCAAGCTCTGCAAGGTTGGAATGGGAGTGTCGATGCACAGCTATTTGCAGGTCCCTCCAGAGATGTTCGATCGGGTTCATGTCCGGGCTCTGGCTGGGCCACTCAGGGGCATTCACAGACTTGTCACAAAGCCACTCCTGCATTGTCTTGGCTGTGTGCTTAGGGTTGTTGTCCTGTTGGAATGTGAACTGAGGTCCAGAACGCTCTGGAGCAGGTTTTCATCAAGGATCTCTCTGTACTTTGCTCTGTTCATCTTTCCCTCGATCCTGACTAGTCTCCCAGTTCCTGCCGCTGAATAACAACCCCACAGCATGATGCTGCCACCACCATGCTTCACCATAGGTATGGTATTAGCCAGGTGATGAGCGGTGCTGCTTGGCATTCAGGCCAAAGAGTTCAATCTTGGTTTCATCAGACCAGAGAATCTTGTTTCTCATGGTCTGAGAGTCCTTTAGGTGCCTTTGGGCAAACTCCAAGTGGGCTGTCATGTGCCTTTTACTGAGGAGTGGCTTCCGTCTGGCCACTCTACCATAAAGACTTGATTGGTGGAGTGCTGCAGATAGAGTTGTCCTTCTGGAAGGTTCTCCATTTTCACAGAGGAACTCTGGAGCTCTGTCAGAGTGACCATCGGGTTCTTGGTCACCTCCCTGACCAAGGCCCTTCTCTCCTAATTGCTTAGTTTGGCCGGGCAGCCAGCTCTATGAAGAGTCCTGATGGTTCCAAAGTTCTTCCATTTAAGAATGACAGAGGGCACCGTGCTCTTTGGGACCTGCAATGCTGCACAAATTGATTTATACCCTTCCGCAGATCTGTGTCTTGACACAATCCTGTCTCGGAAGCCTACGGACCATTCCTTCATCTTCATGGCTTGGATTTTGCTCTGACATGCACTGTCAACTGTGGGACCTTATATAGACAGGTGTGTGCCTTTCCAAATCATGTCCAATCAATTTAATTTACAACTGGTGGACTCCAATCACGGTGTAGAAACATCTCAAGGATAATCAATGGAAACAGGATGAACGTAAGCTCAATTTTGAGTGTCACAGCAAAGGGTCTGAATACTTGTGTAAATGTGATATTTCAGTTATTTCTTTTAAATTACTTTGCCAAAATTTCTAAACACCTGTTTTCGCTTTTTTATTATGGGGTATTGTGTGTAGATTGATGTAAAAAAAAAGAATTTAATCCATTTTAAAATAAGGCTGTAATGTAGCAAAATGTGGAAAAAGTGAAGGGGTCTGAATACTTTCTGATTGCACTGTATATTCTACATAAATTATATTTGTAAGGTGTCAAAATTGTTACATTTAGTTATATTTGTGGATGACACAAATTTATTTTGTTCAGGGAAAAACATGAAGCAACTTTTGGACACAGTTAAAGGGGAATTGGAAACCCTAAAGAAGTGGTTTGATACTAATAAATTGTCATTAAATCTAAGTAAAACAAAATTTATTGTGTTTGGAAATGGAAAAATAAATTCGGAGGTAACACTTATGATTAATGATGTAGAAATTGAAAGAGTATATGAAAATAAATTCTTGGGAGTGATAATAGATCATAAGCTCTGTTGGAAACCTCCCATAAAACATATCAAATCAAAACTGTCTAAATCCATTGCAATACTAAGGCCATCTTGAATCAAAATTCACTATTTATGTTATATTGCTCACTCATTATTCCATATATTACATACTGTGTGGAAGTATGGGGAACGCCTACAAAACTAGCACTAATTCAATCTTTATATTGCAAAAAAGAGCTATAAGAATTGTCAATAAGGCTGGTTATAATGACCTAACCAATCCATTATTTATGAAATCATATGCCCTTAAAGTTATGGACCTAGTAGACTTTAAAACCCTGCAAATAATGTTCAGAGCAAAAGAAAGTATACGTCCTGACTGTATCCAAGGTGTTTTCAGTGAGGAAGAACAGGTATCATCAGGGGTAATTATTTATTTGAAAAAATGAGGGTAAGAACAAATGTGAAAAATAGATGTGTGACTGCTAAAGGCGTCAATTTATGGAATAGTTGCAAAAATGAATTAAAAGAGCAGTAATATGTGTAAATTCAAGAAAATGTTCAAAAATATTATATTTGAAAGATACAAAATATGTGATCAGCACTGGGAAATGACTGACATGACAGAAATGATGGATCTTGACTATATTTGTGTTTCCTTCTACATTTTGTTTATCTGCTTCTGACTTATGATGTTGTGTTTTTTTTAAATTATATTTTGTTAAGTATTAAGGGTAGGCACAATAAGCTTTGGCTTCTGCCTTCACCTTTTTTTTCAGTCAGAAAATATCATGTGTGATTATATTGTTTTATTTTTGACTCAATGATTTTGCACTATTTGACTTTCACAACCGTATGGTCAATCTTTTGTATTGTATTGACCAGAAAATAAATAAATAAAATATATATATTTTTTTAAATGATCACCAATGCGTCCATTATTCACAAAATGCTGGAGTAACTCAGCAGGTCAGGCAGCATCTCAGGAGAGAAGGAATGGGCGACGTTTG